>NC_051039.1:30401146-30483646 GCF_904848185.1 Acanthopagrus latus | reverse complement strand
ATAATATGAAATTGAAAATGAAATAATGTTACAACTCCAAAGCCAAGCTCATACGTTGCTGGCTGCTGACTAAAGTGAAGGATGTTTACAGACCGACGGAGTGCACATACCTGTGAGCTCGGGTCCTTGCTCCTCTGGGCTGACAGAAAGGCTACAGCCATGAAGTACTCTGGCCATTCCAGGTAGTCTTCCCTCTTCCTGGTTGTGTTGCTACAGACAAACACACAAAAATGGAGAAGATGTAAACATTTTGTGACTCGAGAAAAATCAAATCTTTAAACTATTTATTTTGCTTTCAACTAACTACAATCACAGCTCATTTCTGAGCCAGCTCTTTATTTACAAACCTATGCAGGTTCATATGTTTGAATTATACTGAACAAACTGTCTCTCTTTAGAATAGCTTTAAGAATTTGCCTACATTAACATTACATGCTGTTGCTTTTATGGTCCTCTTAATGCATGCACACGGGCCCTTGCCTTTCTTTCCTTATAAAAGGTGCTAAAATTAAATAAAATTAAAACTTCTTTAGGAATTTGTCCACCTGCAAGTCTGTGGAGGGAGCTTGTTGTTAATTAAATAGCCAATCAAAACCAGTGTTCACTGAATAACATCGCAACAACCAGGTGCACTCACGTTTCTATATAACAGTATAAGTAGACCTACTTTAGGTAGAAGAGGTGACATCACAGTCAATGCATTCACTGGAGGGAGGTAATACCACAGTGACTGACAGTAGATGGGAGGAGAAAAGTGAGGTCACATTGTCCACTAGTTAATCAACTGTGGATGGTGTCATTCTCGTGTACGGATTTTAAAAAATGAAAGCATAAATTCTATGGGTGACCAAATATTCTCAGATGGCCAGCTCAATTAAAGTCTACTTGTGAGAGGCACTGACGGTACCTATCGTATGAACAAATTCACTTCTATGGAAGCCTATTGCAGCCACTTGTCAAATAAAATATTATGGCACAATTCCCAGAGGGACAGGAGAGATACGACATCCCCAACCTGCGAAAAATATCATTTGTAGTATATCCTTGTAAACAAAACTAGCCGTGTTTGCACTAGCAATATAGTTTTCCTCAGTGGGCAGAGTGACACAGTATTTGTTAGCACAGTTACAGCCCTACGTTTGGTGGCAAAACCAGGAATCCATGCAGTTGTGCCCTCTTAAGTCGATATGAGATTTTCACCCCTGTAGGTTTGTCAGATGAGTTGAAAAGATTACCTGCTCCCATCTCATATGTACTTTACAGTGCACATTGTGATCATACAAAAGAACACGTTTGCTTGCTATACACCACTGCTACAACTCCATCCTAGGCAAAATACTGAACAAGAAAAGCTGTGACTATGTCAAAGGTTGAAACTGTCGTAAGTATGACTACACTTCAAAATGCATTGGACTGAACAGAGGAAGAAATCCGTCGTCTTTCCTCCGTAGATCACATCATATCGCATCGATCAGCTGGCACACCATGGATACAAGCTACCTAGCACAGATACTGACAGTCCCACCTTTTAACATTAAGTTTGCATTTGATCGTGATCAAAAATGAATAAAGATGATGACAACAACAACTCTGTTTGACTACAGAATGAGCACTGCGGTGCATCTGTGTGCATAATGTGATGCGCAGATCTAACTGTGCTGATTGGGCAGGACAGGTCATAAAAACATTCTGAATGGCAGACTAGATGTGACCCACCCAGACAAAAACATGTATTATTATTCATCTTCAATGAAGAATACATGCAAAGGACTACAGAAGCAGAAACATGAAGAGAGACGATGCACCTGTTCATGCTCAAGACAGAGCATAGTTTAACTTCATTGATTATTGAAGTCTCTCGGCAGGATCGGACAATCTAATGTTAGTTTTTTTCTATTTCTTCACAGCCTAAACACATACAGTAAAGCAGCAAATTTCCTGATAAATGCTGAGCTCGGTCACTGCTGTTTCCCCTGGAGAGTATCCTCTGTACTACCTTGTTTATAACTACAGCTTTTAGTTTTGCTGCTTAAGTGTGCCACAGTTTACCGCCATGATATTACTATGTCCATGGAAACATTTAAATAATTGACAGCAGCTATTCTAATCATTAAAGCAGAGTCTATGTGCGTTGTGAACCCACTTGTGTTGGCGCATCGAAATATGTTAATACGCGGCCCTCTATATAGCAGGTAAAACGCTGCGACATTGACTGCAGTTCAGGGCCCCCATCTTATTACATCTTAAACTTTCTGCTGCCTCAAGATGTGCCAGCAATGCCCCTGATCATATCTCATTAAGTCTGCTTGTCTAAAACTAGCAACAACACTTGCAGATGTTTTGAACAAGGGTTAACATCTTCTCGTCAGCACAGCTGAACAGCTCTGCACGCTCAACTCGAAACAAGTCACTAAAAAGGTACAGCACAGCAACAGGAGCAGTGACGACGTTAAGGACCTGAGGCAACAAACTATTAACCTACATTCCTTTGGAACAGGAAATGTTCATCCAGACTTTGTACACGGAGTCGACATGCTCGACTGCTCTGACATTTTAAGTGGTAAAAAATTTATGACAAAATGTACAGTGATCAGCAGCAGCCTACCTTGCACTGTTTGTCGTCACCCACTCCAAAAAGGTTCCCTCTGATAAATATGGAAGCCCATTTCTGCCAGTTGAAGGAAGTGACAAGATGAAAACTAAGGTTGATGAATAAATATTCCCCTGATAATCATAACTAAGAGAGAAAATGTCAATATCAAACTCATTTTATAGTAAAAGACAACCCTGATCTGGCAAAAGATACAGAAGTATCCACTGCCATACCGCCAGACTACAGAGCAGCTACATCCCTTAGGCTGTGAGACTCCCCAATCCATCATCCATCCTCCAATTTCTAAAAAAGATGTAGCATAAAGGACTCATACATAGTTTACTTTTTTTAATCCATAATTATAAAATGACAATACATTTAACTTGACAGAAAGTGGAGAGAAGGAGCCCATTAAAAAGAGGAAATGTTTCGAAGGAAAATGCCTAAAGGCTGTAAAAATAAGGTTAGATAAGAGATGTTTCATGACGAAGGCACATGGTTGATGTTTAAAAATGTAAAAAATAAATAAATAAATAAATAAATAAATAAATAAATAATTATAGGAGGTCCGCCCTCAACATCACTCCACAACTACATTTACCGAGATATAGAAGTTGTCTGTGCTATGGAAAGCAGGCGATACATATGGCTGTCAATATGGGAAAAACGAAGACCTACTACTTTCTGTCAGGTGGAAGCATGGATTAAAGCAAAAAAAAATAAAAAATCTTTTGACCAAAATGTTTTTTCAAGCTGTAGCCAAGTCACAATCCCAATGTATAATTTGTGAAACATGTTACAGGGCACGTTACTTGACACATGCTAAAAAAATAAGATAAGATTTACAGCCTCACCCCACACCGTGTTCTCTAATGCAGACATCAAGTTTAAATATTTGACCAACAGTGTTTTACAGAAGGATGATCTGAACAGCTGTAATATTCACACTTAATGTTTTTTGTCTTTTCCATGTAATTTTCAATCTACGAAATACAAACTGTGCCTTTTTTTGCCAAGCTTCTCTCAAGTTTTACTGTTTCAAAGAATCAACCATCTACAGAAATTTTCAGTAAGCTATTTTTCTACTTCTTCTCATCATTTTCATTTATCATTATGATTATTATGATTATTATTCTTATTCTTTGTATTATTATTATCATCATTATTATCATTATTTCTTTATCACTATTATTGTTATTATAAAAATAACAGTAATAACAACAACAAAAACAACAATATTGTTTAAAGTGAGCCTCTTATCGTTTAACAGAAAAATACATCATACAAACAGCAACTTTTGCAGCCTTGTCAGTCTGATAGCGAGTTATTACCTTTCTGTCATCACTAACTTTCTGTTAATAATCAAAGAAGCTCTGAGGCTTTACATTTGTTCTATATGTTATAATACAAGATTTCAGCATTGAGCTACAATCAGGCTACATTCATGATTTTGTACAGTCAAACTAACCAGTAACTTCTTACTGATCATCATAATAAAGTTTCAGGGCGTTCCTGTAACCATGGTAACTCACGGTGCCAGAGGGGAGGGAGTGACGCTGAATGAAGCCGTTTACACAGATACACTCCACACAAAGTCCATACTATAGTTGTTATTTCACACAAGTAGCACACAACAGGAGACTCTCCGTGTCAGACGAGTTCTCACGTGTTGACTAAACTCAAAAACTAATTGATAAGGTAGCAGCGCGACGAGTCCCTGATAGCTAAGCAGCTAAACCTTAGCGTCGCTCTGTGTTTAGATCCCGCCCTATGTGGGTCACTATACTGTCATTGGTCAGGCGCGCACACGCTGCTACGATACCATTTGCTGTAGAGTGTGACGATCTGTCAATAAAAATCAGCCACCACTTGTTCTCCTCCGATCTACATTGATCTCATAAGTGATCTCTGTGAAGTTTGACTGACGGAAATCCGTCGTAGCGACGGAGAACTTTAATCCATGTGGAAGAATCAGCTACCACAGCATCAATCACTCAACAAGTAACAACTTGTTAAATTAAAGTTTAAGCCAGACAAAGGCATGAAGGGACTGAATACACGATTTCATGATAAATGTAACAGAGACGGAACTAAAAGTGGTACACTGCTTCACTAACTAAACTAAGCTACTGAACGGATACAAGTAAAAGAAAAAAAAAAACAGCACGTAGACGGTCATACAACCTGAGCTCTGTCTCCTCGCCAATCAGACATTTCATATCGAGTGTAGCTCAAAGGCTCAAACTAGTTACCTGTCCAGATGAGCGGGCTTCGGCTGCTCAGGTTCTGCCATAGTCTTCCAAATATTGTGCGCTGGATGTGAAAGTCAGTCACGTCAGTAACCTCGACACGCCACACTGAGTGTGCAGCTCATCAACGAGAAGAAATCAGGAAGCATATCTCCCGCCCTCTTTCTTCTTCGTTCTTTTATATTGAGAGTTAGCAAACAACAAATTGGCGCACTATCGCCGCCAACTGGCATGGAGTGTGACAACAATTAATGCTGGCTCACTGGCTCCATTCACTCCAATGTTAATCGGGAAGAGGATTTTCTTAACTGCACCCTTTTTCAACTCGCTCGTGTTACCATACCAGGCTCTTAGCCTCCAGTTATGGGCCCCTGAACATACAGGTAACTATGGGCATATAGAGGGTACCAGCTGGTTTCAATGTGTGAGGAGCACCAGGGTCGATCTTAACGAGTTTGTTCATGTCTTCTTCCATATTTCATTAACACACCTTCCTGCCGTCTCTCCTGAACCATATGGTTAAAAAGTATATCCATATAGATTTAATGGTTTGTTGTAACCTGCTGTGATGCCAGATGGGAGGATTTGCTGAAGCGGACATTATAAAGAGACTGCGTCGTGTATTAAAGCTGGAATCAGGGGATTTTCATGCACAATGTGAGATTTGATCGAGCCCACATTTTCTAATAGTAACACTATTAAACATAATAACAGCAGATCAATCAGCTACGTTTGTGACGGTGATTGCTTATCAAACCAAAGAAGATTGTCAACTTATTCTTGCGTTTCTCAGCTCGTTAGTTGTGTTCTTTTAGTGCTCTGGTTTTCCTGCAAAGCCAAACAACTCGACATTGCTTCAAGTTGCCAGTTTCTCAAATAATATCTTTCACGTTACTGGAAAATATCCTGTGGTGTAACCTGTACAGGTGTCGAAATGCAGCGGTTCCTCCTGACATGAAAATCAGTCATAGAATGTGCAGAAAATATAACCAGGAAAACTTTATCCTCGCGACTGGGCTGACAAATGTGTCTGACATTTTTTAATTTACTTCTACCTTAATAACAAGTCGCAAATTTACAGTTACGACTGTGATTAATTTTGCGTCCAGTGGCCAACAGTTTGGTAAATTGACACGCTGGTACAACCCTGAAGTTATTAGTACACTTAGTATAACCCTTGTTGTGGCGGCACCTTTAATGTCTGAGACATTTCTTGTCCCCCCTTACAGTGAGGTGAAATATTCGCCCTTGTTATATGATTACAAAATCATAGTTATAATAGTACGTATGTTGAAATTGGCCTTTGTGTCCAGTTGATGACCTCTAGATTAAATCTTTACACCTGTCCAGCTAGTTTTTGTCCTTCTTTTTATGTCAAGTGCATCATTTTATGTTTCCGCGGCCAACATTCACTACATTATTCCCCTTTAATGCACTGTATATTGTTTTAATGTAATTATTTGTTGAGTGTGTGTGTGTGTGTGTGTGTGTGTGTGTTTTGTGCACTCTCTACCATCGCTGCTGTGTGTTTTTACTGCTGCCTGTTTTAATACGTGAACATTAAAATGCCTTGTGAGCGCTGAACACAATGTTGGTCTGCTACAAGATGGGGACTATAAAACACAGAAACACACACACACACACACACACACACACACACACGCACGCATGCATACACACACATACACACAGACACTTCGTGATGAATCAGTCTCTTAAATACCCTACTGTTGTGTGTTTGTTTTATAAGACTGGAGGCTTTTGTGTGTGTGTGTGTGTGTGTGTGTGTGTGTGTGTGTGTGTGTGTGTGTGTGTGTGTGCAGTAGTTGGCTTGTCCTTCCACTCTAATGTTTACAGCTCTGCTCTAATCACTGTGGATTATGTTAATAATACTATTAGGCTCATACACAACAAATGTAACACACACACACACACACTCACACACACACACACACACACACACTCTCACTGTTCGTTCGGTCTCCGCTGCAAACATCAGCACTCATTATTTCAATCAATTGCTCGAGAATCAAACAAAAAACACCTTTTCAGACCCGATGAGACTCTTGTGATCGATCATCTGTGCACAGATCAGTTCAACACCTGGAGCTGCAGCTCACCTTTGGTCCCAGTTTGCCCACTAGAGGGAGCCGGAGGGCCAGAGTCCATTCAAAACATGGACTGTGGATTGTGATGTGTGCATATGATGTAGCTGGTAGGAAATGTGCTTGTTATAGTACACACTGTAGACCACATAAGAGTTAGACTGGACTCAGTTGAACAGTTGAAAGTCCCTCAAGTGCAGAGTCTGAATGGATGAGACTCCCAGTCCAGACAGACAGAGCTGCGGTGGAGCCATGTTACAGGGTTACAGCCTGATAAGGTTTACACAGAGTCCGAGTGTAATGACGGGACATTATAGCTGGCTGATGGCATGCACAAGTGCTACTGTAACAGAGAAGAGGAGGAGGAGATTGTAGGATAAGAGCTGGGCGGAGTGAAAGGAAGCGTCTGGATGTGGATTTCTGTGAATTTTCCCCATTAATCCTTATGGGGAAATATACAACTTTTATTCTGTTTTAGTAAAATCACCTTGATGTGAAAAAAATCAACTAAGATAAGTGGCACTTCCTTGATGTTGCTGGTTAGGCTAAGGCTCAAAAACCTCTGAGAAACTTGAGCTGAGAAAGTGGGTTGTTGAATTCTATTTTTTTTTTTTTTTTAAGTTGAGTGAGGAAAATAGGTTTAAAAAGATTTTTCCTTCGGAATGTTGTTTTTCAAATGCAGTTTAAAGGTTTTGATGTCTTAGAATGTTGCTGACGTGATGACATCATTTATGACATAATTCGTGATGGAATGTTGCCGGGCGTCCAGCAACATTCTAAAAGATCAAAGCTCGTTGAGGCTATGACCTCACAGATCAAGCGGCGTGTGAGTATACAGGAGCTTTACATTTCACTAACATCCATTTTCTCAGGTACTTCGTCACTGAGAGACACACACAGAGACATGATGAGCCAAAGTACCACCCGAGCTGGTTCCTGCCAAGGCGAACACAGCTGGGAGGACGACCTCTCACAGCACTATAGTGACTCGGATCAAGAAAGTGATACACAGAGCCTGAGTTCAGAAATCAAGGAGTTACTGAACTCAAGGCAAATGTCACTTACAGAGAAGCTTGATTTAATAATGGGATCCTTGAAAGGCATAGAGGCGCTTGAGGAGGTACAAAGTGAGTCCTCGGAAGACCTCCGGGAAAACAACCAGGTGCCCTGCCAAGCTAGCACCAGCCGGGGTCAAACCCGCCAGAAGGAGACCCTCTCACAACAATATAGTGACTCGGATCAAGAAAGTGATACACAGAGACTGGTTTCAGAAATGAAGGAGTCATTGAAATTGAAGAGAATGTCTTTCAAAAGAGATTTAGAGGCGGTGATAGAATCCTTTGACAATCAGGATTGGCTTAAGGACATAGAGAGTGAGTCCTCGGAAGACCTCCGGGAAAACAACCAGGTGCCCTGCCAAGCTAGCACCAGCCGGGGCCAAACCTGCCAGGAGGAGACCCTCTCACAACGGTATAGTGACTCAGACCAAGAAAGTGATACACAGAGCGCAGGTTCAGAACACAATGAGTCACTGAACTCAAGGAGAATGCCATCTGCAGAGGAGCTAAACATGCTGATGCAATACTTGTATGGTATAGATGGGTTAAATGGCATAGGAACTGAGTTCTGGCAAGACCTCCCGGAAAACATCCAGGTGCCCTGCCAAGCTAGCACCAGCCACGGCCAAACCTGCCAGGAGGAGACCCTCTCACTAAAATATAGTGAATCACAACAATATAGTGACTCGGATCAAGAAAGTGATACACAGAGACTGGTTTCAGAAATGAAGGAGTCATTGAAATTGAAGAGAATGTCTTTCGAAAGAGATTTAGAGGCGGCGATAGAATCCTTTGACAATCAGGATTGGCTTAAGGACATAGAGAGAGAGTCCTGGGACGACCTCTGGGAAAACAACCAGGTGCCCTGCCAAGCTAGCACCAGCAAGGGCCAAACCTGCCAGGAAGAGACCCTATCACTACAATACAGTGACTCGGACCAGTCATTGAACTTCTCTTTGACAGAGCAAATAGAAGTGCTGAGACAATCCTTCAACGATCTGGAGGCTGAAAAGGACAGATATAAGGAGTCCTGGAAAGAAGAGAGAGGGTCCCATCTCCAACAAATAACCCTGTTGTCCCAAAAAAGTCACGAGCTTGAAGTGGAGCTCAAGAAGATGATTGAATGTGTAACCACGCTGCCAACCACAGTTAGTTGTTTTAGGGGACAAAATAAGAAGGACTTAGTGGAAATTAATAACATGCAAGACATATGCCAGGAGCTGAATACCATCCTTAGATCAAATATCCAGATCAAGGTGGACATCGAGAAACAAATCGGGCACTTGCAGAAGCTTCTGAATTGTCGCAACGAAATCCAGGCTTGGGAGTCAGACAAGGACATCGTGCTCAGACGGTTAGAAGAGAAGAAATCTCTCTCTAAGGTGCCTTCAGGCCTAGAAGAAGAGAAGGCAGTTAGAATGTCGGAGATCGAACAAATAAGGCTTGAAATTTCTGAAGAGGAAAAAAGGCATGTTGCAGCAGAGTGTCAACCAAAGCCTCCAGCACCAAGGCTACCACTGTGGAAAAGATTCACTCGGTGGTTCAGAAAGAAAATGAACATGGACGTCTAATGCTTTGACGTGCCAGTGGATCATTTCTTCTGACTGAGTGGTCTGAGTGGAGTGACCATGTTCTCCAGGCCACTCCGGCAGTAGGACACTTGGCCATCCATGGAGGGGGGACATGTCTTTGAACTGACTGACAGTTTTCTCTGGGATTCTGTATGGGTTTTCTCCGGGCTGCTCCGGTTTTCCCACAAGTATTTCACTTGGAAAAAAAAAATATATATGAATCTGGAGATTTAAACAGTTGGGCAGTAGGACACCTGGCCGTCCATGGAGGGGGGATGTCTCTTTGAACTGACTGACGATTTTCTTTGGGTTTCTGTACGGGCTTTCTCCGGGCCGCTCCGGTTCTCCCACTAGCATTCGTCTGCTAGAAAAAAAGTATGCAGAATTAAACCCACTTGATAATGCAGTCAAGTCAAGTGCAGACAGTTGGACAGCCAACTGTCATATGTTAATTTCAATGAATTCCTCACAGTAGTTAACAATGATTTTTGTATTTTTTTTTTAGACAGTAATCATATTTTTGTTATACTTCTGTAACGTTTTTCAGGGAATAATTAACTGTATTCCCTGAAAAATGTTATTTATTATCTATTTTATTTATTCATGTTTTTGTACTAAATTTGATGTTATTAAACGTTACCGTCATGTTCCACTGTTCCACATCCACGATCTCTTTCTTTGTTTGTGGATGTTTGTTGGTTCTGGGATCTGACACTGCAATGAGGGTGGAAGGTCGTTGGTTTCATTCCCCTGGTCTGCATGCCGAAGTGTCCTCGGGCAAGGTTCTGAACCTCAGAACTGCTCCTGATGTGCTGGTCGGCACCTTGCATGGCAGCCACCGACATCAACGCATGAATGTTTGCATGAATTACTGTACTGTACTGTCTGCTGAATATATAAATAAAATGTAAACACAACTCTGACTGAGTCTTGTAGATGTGCATCATTATGGCGTGTTCTGTGTTTGTACTGGATGAAGATCATGTCAGAAAAGGACGATTCACAAAGGGAACTTTCATAGCTGCTGTGCGTACACCGTCGTACTTTTCTGTGTCCACAAGATACCAATGTTTGGTTCATCCTGACGGGATTCGAGGTGGAGGTCATTTTGTAACGTTTGGGATCGTACAACCAGTCGGCCGACATTCCAGGCGGGAGAGTTGGGAGTCAAAAATAAATTCCCCTTATAAAAGGACGTTAAAAGCCCTGATTTTTCATTCGCACCATCCAAGAATACATAACTATACCAGAATAGAAGACCCAGAGCGTAATCACATTTGCTACAGAGCCCCTGAAACCCCCGAACAAGACACATAACATCCAGCAACTTCCTACAAATTCTCCTTTCTCTTTGTTTTTTTCTTCACCGTTGAGCTCAGACAGCCTCCTCAGTGAGTGTGAGGACTCTTCGACTTCGACACACACACTTAAACACACACACTCCTGAAGAAAGAAAAAAAAAACACGTGGAACAGGTGTCTGCGCACACAAACAGTGACTTTTACCAGAATGTTTGCACTGAAAGGTTGGCAATCGATCAAGCAGGGCGTGACTGACACACACACACACACACACACACACACACACAGTATTTTTACAAGGTTAATTTGAGGAAATGGCAGAAGGTTGTAGACTGACTAATGAGAGAACTGAGTCACTCACATACCGGGTTATGAGGCCACACACACACACACACACACACTGCTCCTTTAAGATGACAGCATCTTCAAGATTTTTCAGTCTGTGCTGTTGAAAACTTCTTAAAAAACATCAACGTACCACATCGAATCTTCCAAAAAGAAAATGATATGGGTGTTGCATTTTAAACACCTCTTTCCTTTCGCCTCCACTTCATCCTCCCTCGGTGTAGGTGTGTGCAGGTATGTGTTTTGACTGTGTGTGTGTGTGTGTGTTCATTTACACTGCACACATTCCTCCTCACTAACCAGATCCCCGGTCCAGACCGCCAGAGAGGCCCACCTCGCTACCTGGCGTGTCCCAGGAGAGGTGCTCTGACTGGGGCAAGGGGAGAAGGGGGACTGATGGGGTTTGGGTCGGGGTTCTGGAGGGGGGTCCGGGTCAGCCTGGAGCTTCCCACTCAGCAGAAAGAGGACTAGAGGAGAGGAAGGTGAAGAGGAGGGCAGGGTTGGTGAAGTAGAGGGGAAGACAAGAAATCCATGAGTGCTAATAAACTGGAACTAAACAGGAATAAACTGACGGATGAATTTCTGCTGTCGGGACACTTTACCTGAGATCCACATACCTTTCCTGCTTTCTCATTCGTTCTGATCTTTCCTCTCATAATCTCAAACGATAGAGATTAGCCAGACTATTGTCTTTAGATTTCATGTTGCTTAAAGGATCGTTAGCAATGACGAGTGCATGGTCACTCATCCAGCATCACTTCTTGTGTGGTAGTATGAAGTGTGAGAACGGTCTGAGTTGGAATCAGGAGCAAAGTCGCCAGGAAGAAACGTTGGCAGGGAATATTTCTACAAATATAAGCTGTCGTCGGCATATTCGTATCATGCTGGGATAGTGGTGGAGCTAGAGAAGGATGACACACCAATTGCCACAGTTTGCGACATCTTTGGACGAGGGATCGCGGCATTTTTACATTTGTAAACGTGACACCAGCTGTAATTATGTCGACAAAATCTGGTATTTTTGACGGAGAGTCAGACCATATCCAGCAAAACAGGTAATTTAAACTAAAACACCAAAGCGCCTTTGGTCGTGAAAAAGACAATCGAAGCTAAACAAATTTAAAGTTGCAACACAAAGAAACGTGAAGTTTTACCTGATCTGTTGTTTTGCAGAAATGTTCTTGCTACATTAATTCCGGTGAGTGATGAGTCGTCCAGTCGACATTCCCTCATGAGATCAGGGTTTACAATAGATTGATTTGTTTTTAAGTTACGTGAGTTTCAGGTATTTATTTTAACCCAACTCGTGATCTTCTCCTAAAATCTATCCCAGTGGCCAAACCCTAATGAAAAAGTCACTGTGTGACGATGTTACAACAGTCCAAACGTCCTCATATGTCATAAAATGTGACATATTTGTCAGGAAACTTTACTTTGAAAGTCTTACTAGACGTTGCATGTAATGTATTATTGCTACCATCACTGCTGATCACTTCAGGAGGAGGTAAAGTCACACGGTTTGAGGCTTGAGGCCACTTGTATTTGTATTTTAAAGTTTAGAGTGAGAATATGTTGCTTTGTTTACATTTAAATTTAACAGGATGAACCTTTAAAGACAGAATAAGACTGTAATGATCCCTGTGGGGACATGATCTTATCAAACACATACTTACAAAAGAGAAAAAAAAGGAATGAACATGAACATTAGCAGGAAAAAGCCTTCCGACACAATCGAGAGAGACACAAACTGAATGCATGGAGCTGTAGAAGATGAAAACCAGGAAGTTAATGACTAATAGATGTAGCAGATGTAAAGAGCGCAAACCACAAAGAATAATAAAAGCATCCAGACAACAAATGAAGGGGTCGGAGTTTGGAAATGGAATGAAGTGAAAGAAGGGAAGCCAAAGCCAGGAAACGGAGTAAAAGAAGAATGGAAATGGAGGAGAGTCCAATCCAGTCTACAGATTGTTGCTTCTCATGCCGGGTATCTCAAACAGTTTCTCAAATGTTTTCTGTTGTGAGAACAGTCCATGAAATAGTGAGCATGGGTGAAAATACCCAGGTTTTTTTGTTTGTTTGTTTGTTTGTCTTTTTTGTTTTTTTTCAAAACAGTCCATGAAATGTATGAGTGTATATATGCTGTTCAGGCACAGTCACTGAAATGTGTGATGTTCAGTATTCATGTAAGGAATCTGTCTTTGCTGTTTCAGGTCCACATGTCAGGGGCTGCAAATGTCTGATGGGCGATGATGGTGATCTGATACTGTAACAAACTGGTCCCCTCAGTGAATTGTAGGTGAATACTGTAATTTCCCCTCTGGCCAGATGGTGGGGGTGTCAGCATGCTGTCCTCCAAAGCAACCTCACCTGGAAAAGCAGTTCCGCTTGATTTCGGGTGCTCCTGTGGACCAGCATGTGCGAGTCACCTGTCAAGCAAGATTCTACCATCTGTCCTTTTTTATGGCTCAGGCACTTCCTAGATTTGGAGGTCCTTGCTTACCTGGCGTATTATTTTGCAGATACAGTCTTCTCAGTGGTTGCAGATCTTGCCTGTTCCACCACTAGGAGTCGTGTTCCTGACAAGGACGCGATCACCCTCTTTCAACACAGAGCTCCTAACTTTGTCGTCATAACATGTTTTGCTTCTCTCTGCTGATTTTTTTCGCATTCGCTCTGGTGATTTCATACTCTTCCTGCATTCCATTTTTCAACTTGTATTGCTGCTGGCCTGCGGTTCCAGTCTCTGGTGTTAGTCGAAAGAGTAAATCAGCAGGAAGCCATGGGGCTCTCCCAAACAGGAGACGGGTGAAAACCCTGTGACATCACTCCTTGTGCAGTTGTATGAAAAGATTTTGGCTTGTTTAACCCTCATATTGTCTTCCTATTTACTACGCACCTTTTGTCCTCTTGAGCCAAATTGACCCGGTCTGTTATGACTGCTTATAAAGCATGAAGTTTAAAATGATCACCACATTTTTTAGTTTCACCTTTTTAATGAACATATATCTTACATATCTAACATATATTTTATACTTATTTGTGTAATTTATGGTATGATATACCTGAGTAAAAAAGTTTAGTCAGGGCATTGTTTTGAAACCATTCACATTTTTTTAATGGCAGCAAATGGTCACACCTGTTGTCCTTGCGGATTTTTAACCAACTATTTCTATATTTTAAACTTGTTTTAAACCTCTTATTCTTTTTATTGTGCTTAATTTAGTAACAATAAACCATCTAAATGAAAGTATACCATGTTTCTGAATAAAATAAGCAGACATTATTAGATATTTTAGATAACCACTGACTGGTAAATGTCACACATTAACAGGATATCCCGAGGTCAAAATTGACCGATGCAATTGTATTTATAAATCAGAGGGAACAAACAAATATGATTTGCAAAGCACAACATTCATTTCAAAACTTCACCCAAACTATTTTCAACTTCTTTAAAAAAAAAAAAAAACAACAGACAAAATGTGTGTGCATGTGTGTGCATGCGTGCAACTTCATAAAATCAAAAACAGAAAAAAAAACCAGTCTGTTTTCACTTGCTTGAGTGTCAGGTTATGATGCTATGGGTTTTGCAAATATGCGCATCATATTTTTGACACCTGGTGCTGATTTTGTTGTCACTCGTGCAGAATCAGCACGCTTTCCTTTTGGGTGATGGGTGAGGGGGAGCAGCTGCAAAGGTCGATGCATCCTGCTGGACTTCCATGATCAAGCTGGCAGCGGCTGGCCTGCAGGGAAGTGCCTGGCATCGTCTCATGAGATGTTCTCTTCCAAGTCCCTAAAGGAACAGCCTCCATCTATGGCAGTTCCCCTGGTCCACAGGTTTGCCTGGTGTTAATCTGCATGTTCCAGACGTAGCTGGTCTGGGCATCGCACACTACCCAGATTTTGATGCCGTACTTGTCAGGTTTACTTGGCATATATTGCTTGAATCCAAATCGACCTCTGAATGGGACCAGGTGCTCGTCCACTATCACAGACAACAGCATACCTTGTTGGCCCTCAGGGGCTCCTCTCCCTCTCTGCTCATATGAAGATTTACAATGAAAAATCAATCTATGTCAAAACGTTTTGTAGGTCAACACCTTGGTCTCTAGAAAGCTGATGCACAATACATTTTCTAAAAGCTTATGTCCTCTAAACGTGATTAAACATGTACGATGCATGGACATGTCCCATCAGACTGACGTGAAACAGAAATGTCGCTATTCTGGTGGCTATTTATATCATAAACAATAGCCCAGTAGCACTAACCTGTTGAGGCATCATTGCCAGCCTGGACAGGGATCTTGCTCACATTTTTTCTAAAAGATGGAGAATCCACTGTTGAAAGTAGCAGCATATCTTTGACAACATACTCTGCCACCAGCCCCCTCTCTTCTCAAGGTTCAAGCATCGCAGAAAGGGAGAATGTTTTTGCTGCTTAGTTTTTTTCTCCGCTCTCAGCCTCAGTTTGCTTTCTTTTTGTTACTAGCTTAATGTTAGTGTGGCACCGCTCTAGATGTTCTGTTAAATTACTTGTGCCATTTCGGGATGTAGAGAGATCTTTTGGTTTCGCACACGAAGTGCACTTAATTATAATGTTCTTCACATCATTGTCTCTGACGAACTGAAAATAATGGACGTACTGTATGTCCATCTTGTGAATATAGAGTATGACTTGTCAGCTGCTGCAGTCATCTTCTCCTCAGTCAATAGTTCTCTAACACTAACAGGAAGTAAACATTTGTGCAGATTTGTTTCTCTTCTGCTAATCTCGCGGTGTTGGCGAATTTGTATAAAAAACACACCACCTAGTACAAATCTCAGTAACTCGAGTTACAATGCACTTTAAACCTGAAATTGAGTAAAATATTACCTTTTTTTTTTGTAATGCCTTACATTACTGTATTACAACAAAAAGTAATGCATTACAGTAATTGCATGACTTTTGTAACACGTTACTCCCAACACTGGAGGTGGGGCTTTAAGCTTGCAATCTTCCAGGGGGCGCTGTGGAGCCATCTTGAAAATGGTCCAGACCCTGGCAGGTATCAATGTTTGTGACTCGTGATAAATCTGCAAACTTTGGCGCGTGTAGAAGTGCAAAATGGGAAAAGCCATTAGGGGACGCTACTGAGCTGTTGTGGTATCCAATTAAAGTACTTGTGAGTTTGAACCTACATGCCAAATTTGGTGAGTCTGTGAACATCCTAAAGTCCTCTAAACAGTGTTGGCAAAATGAAAATCGGTGGACACCATTCAAGATTCTTCCTGTTGGGGAAAAATATTCCTCAAAATTAATTCCTGGCTATATCAATGAGACCTATGAGTCCCGCAAATTTCACAGA
Source organism: Acanthopagrus latus (assembly GCF_904848185.1). NCBI lineage: Eukaryota > Metazoa > Chordata > Actinopteri > Spariformes > Sparidae > Acanthopagrus > Acanthopagrus latus. Next base: position 30,467,073 of record NC_051039.1, on the reverse strand, counting down.
GACCAAAGAAGGTTTTTGGTCACATGACCCAGCGTTAGGGGCACTATGGAGTCCCCTGGCCACACCCACACCCAATCATGTTGAACCATACAATTTTTCACTGGAGGCGATGTGTGTGCAGAGTTTGGTGAGTTTCGGGGTATGTTTATGCTGCTAAACGTGCTTCTCTTCAGAGACGAACAATTGAACCTACAGAAACAATAGGGTCCTAACACTGATAGTGCTCGGGCCATAAAAAAGTGCATTCCTCAAGAAAAAGGTTGGGAGTTACTGCTTTAGACAGCAATGGCTAGAAAACTGTGTCTGCCTGCTTTTGGTGTATAGACTTAAGTCAGCAGTGGCAAATAAATTTAGGACTGACGACCAAACTGAAATACCACAAGTGACATCTGTGGTGGCATATGTATACATATATATGGCAACCACTGACGGGATTTAACAAGCTAAAGCATAGCTGCAATGTCTTTGGGACAGGAATGGCATGCATTGACAAAATGTTTACGTGCTAAAACAATTACTTGCTGACTACGACATGAAACCTGGGTTGGTGTTTGAAATTAGCCAGCAGAGATCAGCAGTGACCTGAAAAGCATAGCAAGCAATGACTCAAGGAAATGAATTGCTTAAATATATATCTTGTATGGAATAAACAGAACAGTACATTAGTTGTAGATCTGTACAGCTGTACATTGTAATATTAGGTTTAGGAACTAGTCCGTTACCTGGAACTTTTAGTGTCGCCTTCGTTAATGAGACAGTGAGAGAGAGAGAGAGAGAGAGAGGGAGAGAGAGAGAGAGAGAGAGAGAGAGAGAGAGAGAGAGAGAGAGAGAGAGAGAGAGATCTGTTGGAGGGACCGGCAGGAGGGGATAATTGAGCGGAGGATGGGGGAAGCAATGAGAGAAGCATGAGAAGCAAGATGTCGCTGTTAGCAGGGGATGATGTTGGCAAGTAATTGAAGTGACAACAAGAAGCCTTAAAAGGATAGTTTGTGTTTTTTTGAAGTGGGGTCATATAAAGTACATATCTATAGTCGATCTGTTCCCTACTGTAATCATCGATCAGCGCAGCCTCAGTTTAGAGAAGTAGAGAGCCGCTCCAGCCCAGACGCTCAGCTTTGTACTGCAGTGAACGGGGTCCAGAGAAAAAGCGAAATAAACCACCTAAAACAAGGCTCACCTTAAAAAATCTATAACAGTTCACTTGTACATTGTAAAGGGAAAATTCACACCACTTTACATCACCTTCAGACCGCCCTTTCTTTTGGCACTTCATTTTCTCAACTGTAGAACCTCCATATCCCTACAGTGCTTCATCCAACATTAATAAGGAGTTTGGGGTTAAATTTGGCGCACACACACGAAGAGTGTAGAGAAGATGAGTGAAGGGGCTGCCACACATGCTACGGTGGCCAACGAGCAGAGGTAGGGTTCAGTGCCTTGCTCAAGGGCACCTCGACAATGCCCAGGATGTGAACTAGCATTCTCCAACTACTAGTCCACATCATAGTTTGTTGGACTTGACCCAACAACCTTCAAGTCCCCAAGCCAAGTCCCTACAGCCTGAGCCATCCGTTTTACATCAGATTGGCAGCACCCTTGAAGAAGGCAAAAAGATAGACAAATAATTCTCATAAAAAGGTGCTGTTAAACTGTACAATCTGTCAGTTTGTAACTCTGATTACTAATCAAATCACAACAACCAAAATTACCAGAACGGCTAATAACGGTCGAAGGATTTTGGAGACCTTGACAGAGTAGAAGTTGGCAACATTCACTCAACTGTAATATTGAATAGCCAGCATGGAGGTTCAAAAATCATTGGTATTGTTTGTATGGACTTATACTAGGGTTTGGTTTTCTGCTGTGTTGTCATCTGTGGTGGAGCGGGTGATGTTGCCCCCAGGGGAGGCTGAATAGGGGGATTGTGGCTTGTGGTCCTAGCCTTTTTGACCCCACTCTACTGTAAATTATTTTTTTATTCATTAGCACTTTATTATGTTTTTAATAAGTATTAATGACCCGTTCTAGTGAGAGCGAGGATTTTAGAAATAAGGGAACTATTTTTGTTCTCATCAGTGGACACCAGCAGCCCAGCAACTACTCCAGCCCACCAGGAATCTTCCTGGATTAGATGAACCATTCCAGTATATTTTTAGACTCAACTGTTCCACAGAGGATGTCATATCCACTGCTCTCTACTCAGTCTTCACTAACAGATCCCCAGTCAGTTCAGATTGGCATCCTTAAGAAATCTGTGGTTTGAAGTTAATTTTCTCACTTGCGTCTCTGATTTATAAAGTCTGCCGTCTACTGTCCGACTGTGTTCGCTTTCAGTTGTTTCAGAAGTTTTGAGTTACAGGTTGAAAACCAAACATTTCCTGGATTTTTGCTGATTCATTGTAAAAGCTGTTGATAACAAAATAATGGGAACTTTTTTATTGCAAAGATTTATAAGAAATTCAATGTGTGAGTGTTGTTAGTAGCAATTCTTTCTTTGGGGAGGAACAGTATTTAGAGATGCTTGACCACAATTCATGACAAGAAACTAATTAATTCAAGACCATGATGGACTGACGTGCTGAGTCAAACCGAGTAAAGCCAAGCTAGCACATGTATGGAAAAGCTCCATTAGATTAATTCCATATTATAAAACACATCCAAGAATATACACATTGGTCCAAAACATTTATTGACTCCAACTGCACAGACAATTGATATGATTATAACTAAGAATGATGGTATAAAGACAGAATTGTGAGAAGAGTTTCCCTGTCATCTAAAGCACACGTGTACATAGTTGTAGTTGATACACATTACAGACAAATAATTGGCCCTCATACATTTGCCATAACACATATTACACAGTAAACAGCAGAAGTTGTCAGCTAAATGGCAGCTGTTTAAGACTGTGTTAAATTAACATGTTTTTAAAAGCCTTTTAGAAATGCATACATAACACACTCCAATTACATAAACATTGTCTGACCAACCAGAGACAGCAGCACCTTGTAGAACACAATAGTAAAATGGTAATTAAAATAAAGATCCATAACCCCATACCAGGAATATTAAAAACCCTATATGCACTCCGTAACTAACCCGAGGACATAAAGACAAGGCCAACAATGGCTACCTTTTTGCAAAAAATAGTAGTTTTTCATTTGAAGGAGGAAGGAAGATTTCAGGTTTTCCCCTGTGGAGACAGCCATGACCAGATCTAACTCACAACACGAAAGAATTTAAAATCAGACACTAAAGACTGTGTGTATTCATAAACCCAGAGGGAGTTTTAAAAGAATAAATGTGAAAGTATAATTGAATGACCTTCCACCAGAGTTAGCCAAAAAGGGCGAAGCATCAAATTAAAGTATCTTGACTATCCAGTTAATCAAAATATCAAGGCTCTAAAGTCAAGGTATCCTTGAGTTTTCCTTTGGTCAAAGCAGGGGGCAAGAAGACATAGAGAAAAAAGGCATCAAAGTCCCTTTCAATCTCGTCAGTCTTCCTCTGCCTCCTCATCTCTTTCAGCAGCTGCCTTGTTCTGCATTCCAGAGGGGTTAATGGAATCAAAATGGAATTCTAATCTCATTACCTTCGGGCTGGAACTGCCTGCCAAAACACACAGAAAAAAACTGGCATGTCACCACAGACAAAGTTCAAAGTTCTAAATTATAAACCTTTTATTTCCTGTCTCCTACAATTATAAGTCTTTTATTTTAACCCAGTAGGGGGTCAGCAACATCTAGGATGGTCTGGCAGATGTGTTAAGAAGGTATGGAGGCAAAACTGTCAAGCAGCTGGTCTTTTTGCCAAAGTGTACTCAAGTGGTGAATATCTTCCTTTAATGGCGAGTACTGACACTTGCAGTCCATGCACACATTCATTATGGCTAAATTCAGTCCAAGAATAGCTCATAAAAACTAGTAAAACACCACAATTGATAAATGTGGAACACTTAAAAGAGCCAGATAACAGTGACTTTACCACAATCGGTAAAGAGTAGCTTTAAGAAATGATGAAAATTATTGTTAAAAGCTGGGTTTTTAGGCCATACAAAAACCATGTATTACTACCCAGTAATACTCAGTCTGAATCAAGTAATACTCAACACCATAACAAATTCAGACTGCTAAGTAAGTACACCTATATTTTTTCTTGTGAGCCAGAGAAAAATAGTTACTCACTCGCACTGTATGCGTGCAGCGTCCAGCAATCTTCTTGAAGCAACCATCTCTGGCGTGTCATGGTACTTATCAGAAAGATAGATCACTTTGCTTATACCTGGACAGAGAGTGGGGAGAGATATTGAAGTGATACAGAAAGCAGGAGTGCAAAATACATTTTAGCCCATCGGTCCATCCATCCATCCAACAGCCACACAGTTGGCCCAAGTAAATTTGGGCCAGATTTTGTATAAATATCATAACAGCCCCCATAGGTGCCACAGGTGATTTGACTTGGAAGTCACGCATGGCATAAATCCGTCGACGGAAGCTGGGAAAAACAAAAGAATAAGACGGCAACAAAGGTAATACTACGATATATGTTATGTGATGCACAACACTGAAATAGTCATCCACGTTCTCAGCGTTCACTGTGCAGCTTCTTTACTTGTTTGGTATGTGGTGTAATAGGTCAACTGCAGGTCCAGTAGCATCTAGCTGAAACGGTGCATATGGCCACCTACTGTGGCAGACATAAATCTGTCAATAAACTGATTCTCCCCAGGTGCATGGAGACTGGGGCAGTAGGTCTAATCAATATATGCCTGTAGCTTGATTGATCGTCCTGTCCATTACTTCAGGCTTTGTTCACAGCCTTACCTTGATCAAATTAAGTATTGCCAAGTTTTGTTTCCTGTTAATAGTATTCCTCTGTAGAACCATGGCCTCAGATTTAGAACTGATCCAGTGAGCGTCATCTGCAAAAGCCGTGATGCGATCTTCAGGTCACCGACCTGTAACCCCTCCACACCTCGACTGCACCTTGAAATCCTGTCCATGACTGTGTAAACTCATAGGATGGCCTTCAATTAGGGATGTAACGATACACCAAACTCATGATTCAGTTTGTATCACCATTTTTGACCCACGGTTTGACCTTGATGTTTTGTTTTTTTAAATTAAACATTTTATTTATGTAACATTTCAATAACTTCTGTATATGATACTGTCTGATAGTATCAGAGGTGCAGTATTGGCGTGGAGGACATGTCTATCGGATGGTCTGTTAACTGCATAGGTCCCTCTCTCAACTTAATAAAGAAAAATGTCCCACAAAGCAACTTTACAGGACCAAACTCAGGTAACGTAGTAACTGTAACTGTCTTTGGCAAAGAGGGAACAAATACCACAGTTGTATGTGAAGACCCCCTTGAAAACACACACAAGTCATCATCATGACATGTACCGTCACGTCCCTTTAGGGGCCGCAGTACTGGCTTCCTGTGTGAATTACACAGCGGTTTGAACAACTGCAGAGATTTGGCGAACGACCGCTGTGGTGTTAATGTGGCGTCGCTGTGTGAAAGGGGCTGGATCTGGACTGGAAGTTGTTTTGCAATTCTGCCTTCTCACACTGCGAGACAGGTTCATGGATCTGGGAGTGTTGCGATTTCAGTTTCGATTCGTGTATTGTTAAAGCTCTACCTTCAATCCATTTATGGTAGGAGACATCAGTCCGACATAGTCATCAGTATCTGAGTTTTCATCTCTCATCATGCTTACAGCACAAGAATTGTTTGGAGATACCAGTCCATCCTTCACCTCAGTAAATTTGAAGTGTCAACTGTTTGAAATAGCCTGAATTAAAAATAAATTTAAAAAAGGAAGAACAAAAGAAAAATTCCTAATCTTGAACAACATAGCTAAATGTGGACACACAATTGGCACCATCTTTAAAAAGGTTATATCTTATCATTTAACATCATTGATATAAAATATCATCCACAGCCTTCAACAATCTGTATAATGTTAGAATTGATGTAGGGCATGTGTGTGTGTGTGTGTGTGTGTGTGAGTGTGTGTGTGACACCAACCTGCCTGGATGATAAGCTTGGCACACTCGTTGCAGGGGAACAAAGACACATATATGGTGCAATCTTTCACATCAGCACTGTTCTTGTTCATAATGGCATTCAGCTCTGCATGGCACACTGTAGGTCAGAGCAGTGAGACACAAGTTGTCTTGTTTAGATTTCATTAGGTTATATGGCAATACAAAGGCTCACCTTAAAAAATCCATAACAGTTAAAATGTACGTTATAAAGGGAAAATTCACACCGCTTCACATCGCCGTCAGATCGGCCTTTCTTTTGGCACTACATTTTTGTCAATTGTAGAACCTCTGTATCCCTACGCAGTTGTAGGGATGGTAATGCTTAGGGATACAGAGGTTCGACGTTCTGTTAAGTTTAGTTTTTATCAAAAGTAAACCTCTCGTCCAGCAGCTGGGCCTCACACTGTATTTCGCCGCTCGCATATCACCTGTTGCCCAGTTGCGCTGATGCATAGGGATACGGAGGTTCTACAGTTGAGAAAATGTAGTGCCAAAAGAAAGGGCGGTCTGATAGTGATGTAAAGCGATGTGAATTTTCTCCATACAACGTACACTTGAACTGTTATAGGTTTTTTTTATGGTGAGCCTTGTTTTAGGTGGTTTATTTCGCTTTTTCTCTGGACTCCGTTCACTGCAGTACAAAGCTGAGCGTCTGGGCTGGAGCGGCTCTCTACTTCTCCAAACTGAGGCTGCACTGATCGGTGATTACGGTAGGGAACAGATCGACTATAGATATGTACTTTATATGACTTCACTTCAAAAAACACAAACTATCCCTTTAAATTGGGCAGTTAAAAAGAGGGGAAGATGGGAAGAAAAATTTAGAAAGATAAACTACAATGTGATGTGTCTTGTCATGCAACAGAGTTCTTCATTATTTATCCTCTACCAACCTCTACAGGCCAAAAGTTAATACTTCAGACATGAAACAAATCCAACAGCATTGTGTGGAAAACAAATGTGTTACAGCTTTTCTACACACACAACAATTTGGTTTTATGTTTCTAAGGAATTAGATTGTCCCAAATTAAAGGTAGGAGTGAGTGGGCGTGCACTCTTACCATAAGGGTATTTAGTGTCAAGTCGGTTGTCAGCAGTTCTGGCCCACGGCAGCTGGCCATCACAGCCATTGGGCATACCATTGTAACCAAGGCCGACAATTTTTTTCACTTGGTTCACTATACATGCCCCCACCTGCAGAGAGGGAAATAAGTTCAAAAATGAAGACAAGCTGGAAGTGTTTAACAAACATCAAGTAGAACAGCATATCATAAAATAATCCATGATCAAACACAACAGTCCACTACCATCAGTAATAGCTCACACACTAAAGCCTTGGAAATTAACAGGGCTCCCCTTGCATTCTGCTCTTTTAGTAATGTTCTTTTCTGAATTTCAAAACCAGATTTTTCTTGTCATGTCATGTCATTGTCTGTAGCCACTTATCCCTTTCCAAGGGGTCCCGGGGTGTTGCTGCTGGGGCCAATCCCAGCCTTGTCTCAGGGCGAGGGCAGGGTACTCCCAGGGCAAGTCGACAGGGTCCTCACTGACAAGCAATCTGGGGTTCAGTATCTCGCTCAAAGACGCTTCAGCCCTGCCCAGAGCCGGGATTTGAACCAGCGACCTGCTCTACCCGCTGAGCTACAGCCGCCCCTCCAAATTTTTCTTACCATCTTGTTTACTTGCAATAATGACTGTTTATGTGGCTCGAGGGATTTGAGTATAACTGGCATTAGGACTGTACATATTTTAGTCTTTGTACTCTGTTTTTGTTTTATTATTCTTATTCTTATTATTAACATTATTATTATTGTTATTTATTAGTATTGTTAGAGCCATACTTTTGTGTAATACCTGGATACCACAGTAGGTGGTGCTCTGCACTGTGGGGTGCAGGAAATTGTTAAATAGAGCCACATTAATTACTCAGAAGGTGTGCTGCTGACTGTGAAAGCATACAGTTTTTGAACTTCGTTGTCGTCAAATTATTATTGCATTGTGGCAAACATGTAAGCCTTTTGTTTTTGATTTCACATTCAAGTTACGGAGTTAATGTAAGTGTGTGCACAGTTCGGCTGAGGTCGCTTCTTTGTTAAGAGCGCAAAAGGATAAATAACTACTACAAGTCACTACAAGTATTATTATTATTATTATTATTATTATTATTATTGCAAATTATTGCAATTTATGTATTAATTAACTAGTATTTCTGTAGTGTATATTTTCATACAAATGTACATGAATCCATGGATGAACCCCGACTCAAGATTGACAGCACAACCTTTGACAGCATCCACACAGTGTCACCATATAAATGACATTTATTGAAGCAGCTTTGTGTGACGTTTAACTTAGAGAAATCATTTTCATATTTATTTAGATTGAATCTAACAATAGGCACTGCAGAGTGCTCCAATGAATGGTTGTTGGTTGACTGGTTATGTAAAATGTCACTGAGAGAAGCTTTTATAAACCATATTAAATAAAAAATAAGTTAACTAGTTTTTGTGAGCAATGAATTTCATAATCATTTACATCATCATTTACACTGGAGCCATCATCTCTCTGCTAATGATTTAATTTGGTCCTGAATTGGGAAGCATGCTGTCTGTTTCAACATGAGCTCTATAGATAAACCTCTTCTTATGCGATGAATGATGAATGCAATATCATTGCTGGTGATGGTTTACTTAACCATGACACAATGCTAGCAAAGCAAAAACTTGCCATTAGCCAGTAATAGCTCATAATTTGAAACCATAAACCTTGAACATTTGCAGACTAAACAAGCTAGCAACAATGACAACTTTAGCAACTGAACTAAACAAGCTAATCAATTTAACATAATTCAACAAGATGGTAAGAAAGCAATATTAATCTATAAACATGATAAAAACTAGAACCCCCACCACGCGACTCGGACCCCATGCACCGCAGAGCCCATGGAAGTTTGCCCCACAGGATGACGGGCTCGGGGTACAAGTGACGACACAGGCCAACGTCTGAGCTGTGGTATTCGCTGTGATGGGAAGTGCACTGGAAGTGCAAAAGGCTGGTTGTGTGCCGATTTGGATTTGTTGTACAAAATCATGCCAACTTTGACCAGTCGTTACCTAACTATATGGCTGGCCTCAGGAGTGACCCCACATCAGTACTGTTTCATTACATTTCTATAATTGCAACAAAAAATGAGAGTGACAAGGAAAAATGCATTCATGTTGATTAGTGTGTGGTGACTTAACAAAGGAAAAGTACAGCATAAGTGGACAGGGCCTATGTCAGAAAACCTATTCAGGAAATACATGAATATGATGTTTATGAATGTGTTCTTTAAAATGTGGAAGTTAAAGGCAAAAATGCATTTACATCCGTTTTAGTGCAACCTATAGGCCAATTTGCACGAATTTGGCACAGAGCCTCTGGATGACTTCAGGAACAACTGACCTAAGTTTGATGTTGAAAGCATTTAGTTTGACCGAAATATGAAACAATATGTGTTTTTTAGCTAGCAAAAAAATATTGTTTGGTTATAACTCTTTTGACATCTTTTCATCAAACATATCTGGAGATTCTATGTGCAAAGTTTCAGGCAGATGGCAAGTGGGCATGTGCTATGTCAGAAAACCCAGCTGTGTTCAGGGAACATGTGGATATATGTTTTGCGAATGCGTTATTTAAAATATGGAAGTTACAGGCAAAAAAGCCATTGCATTCATTATAGTGCCACCTAGTGGAGTACATGTGCAATGGTGGTGTACATGGAGTACATGTGGTATGGAAGAACTGTGTCCTATTCTATATGTACCATACAAATTTCAAAGCTCTCAGCATAATAGTTTGGCTGAAATTAATGTTTGTTGTTTATCTTGTAATAAGCCACGCCCACACTGACCAGTCATGACCACCTTCAAGACATGGCTTCAGGATTGGCCCTACATCATAACAACCAAATTTCATAAAAATCGGTGTAGCCTTTCAAGAGATATAAACTTCCCATATTTTTAGCACCCCCCTTGTGGCCAAAATTCGCCAAATTTGGCTCATCCCTTCCCAGTGTCATGGCAACTAAGCATCTCAAATTGTGTGTTAATAGCATTTAGTTTGATCGAAGTATCAAACAGTTTACATTTTTAGAGCTAGCTACAGAAATTTGTTTGTTAATAATTTGCTCGTTTTTTGACAGAGCAAAATTCTTTTGATAACTTTAGATCAGGTCCAGCTGAAGAGTGTACGTGCCAAGTTTCACGCAGATCGGACAAAATCCCAAGAAGGAGTTCAAAAAAGTAGGTTTTCCAGTTTTTGCGATTTTGTGAAAAAACTTTATAGGTGGAAGTGGGTGTTGCCATTGCAAAGTGATTCAGCTCCATTCAGGGAATCTGGGGATACAAGATTTTTTTGGAATGCTGACTAAAGTGAAGGATGTTTATGGACTGACTGAGAGCACATACCTTTGTGTTCGGGTCCTTGCTCCTCTGAGCTACCAGTACGGCTAGAGCCATAAAGTTCTCCTTGTCCAGGTAGTCTTCTCTGTTCCTGGTTGTGTTGTTACAGAGAAACACACAAAAAAGGGAGAAGATGTAAACATTTTGTGACTCAAGAGAAAAATCTAACCTTTAAACAATTTCTATTGCTTTTGATTGACTACAATCACAGCTCATTTCTGAGCCAGCTCTTTATTTACAAATCTATGCAGGTTCATATGTTTGAATTACACTGAAAAATCAACTGTCTTTCTTTAGAATAGCTTTAAGAATTTGCCTACATTAACATTACATGCTGTTGCTTTTATTGTCCTCTTAATGCATGCACATGGGCCCTTGCCTTTCTTTCTTTATAAAAGGTGCCAAAACAAAAATTAAATAAAAAAAACTTCTTTAGGAATTTATCCACCTGCAAGTCTGTGGAGGGAGCTTGTTGTTAATTAAGAAGCCAATCAAAACCAGTGTTCACTGAATAACATCGCAACAACCAAAAGTACTCACGTTTCTATATAACAGCATAAGTAGACCTATTTTAGGTAGAAGAGGTGACATCACAGTCAATGCATTTGCTGGAGGGAGATAATACCACAGTGACTGACAGTAGATGGGAGGAGAAAAGTGAGGTCACATTGTCCACTAGTTAATCAGCTGTGGATGGTGTCATTCTCTAGTTCTCAAAGTCTATCTGTGAGAGGCACTGACAGTACCTATCATGTGGAAGCACATTGCAACCACTTGTCAAATAAGATATTATGGCACACCCCCAACCTGCAAAAAATATCATTTGTAGTATATCCTTGTAAACAAAACTAGCCGTGTTTGCACTAGCAATATAGTTTTCCTCAGTGGGCAGAGTGACACAGTATTTGTTAGCACAGTTACAGCCCTACGTTTGGTGACAAAACCAGGAATCCATGCAGTTGTGCCCTCTTAAGTCGATATGAGATTTTCACCCCTGTAGGTTTGTCAGATGAGTTAAAAAGATTACCTGCTCCCATCTCATATGTACTTTACAGTGCACATTGTGATCATACAAAAGAACACGTTTGCTTGCTATACACCACTGCTACAACTCCATCCTAGGCAAAATACTGAACAAGAAAAGCTGTGACTATGTCAAAAGGTGTCATTATATATATATATATATATATATATATATATATATATAAATGTATTTTCACAATGGGCGGGGCTTAGAAATGATTGGCCATAACTTCCACACCCTTTGCTCTGGACTGGGCTGGAATCTGCCTACCAAAGCATGCGTAGCTCTAAGACCACTGAATGGAATTTCACCAAATTTGGTATGCATGCTCTAGGGGCAAGTATTAACTAATAACTTGAGTGCCATGTTGATAGGTGAGAGCGGGTGTGGCCTATTCGTCATTAACCATCATGTTTGCATTTTATTAATTTATGGCGAGCTGAAAGGACCCAGAGACACAAAACTTAGTATGTTGAGTATAAATGACGTCCAAATGCTGCTCCAAAAATGTTATCCCAATCTGTCTGATGGGGGCGCTATAACATAGGGTGTAAACTTTGGACTTTTGAACTTTCCCACCAAGCCATCAGTGCTATTGACTTTACGTTTTTCGTACACGTCCTCCTGATAGTCCCCTATAAAAAAAAAAAAAGCCTCTTGCAACATGAAAGCCGTTATTACAGATTTTCTGCTAATCTGCCAATCTAAACTCTAGTCCTGAGCCACCAAATGAACAAGCCAGTCTTCAAGACTTGAGTGGCAAGTTTGTGATTGTGAGTTATGATGAGCTTCCATACATGGCCAGGTCCTTCACGATGTGGGAGAGGAAGTCCAAATTGGCTCCATGTGGCAGCTGGATGACTAGAACTTGTTCTTATGGCCACAAACTCCAGATGTAATCTTTTATTATAAAAAAGATGTACACTCTGTCATCTCAGAACATGAGCCAGCAACCTCATGCTGCTCCAAGTTGAACAGCCAAGATTGAGTAAAGTTCACGAATACCTGGGGTTAAAAACTGCCTGCAGTTAACATAAACCCCACTTTCATATGAACATTAAAATACCCAGGTGTAATATGAAGATTTTCAAGTTTGATGAAATCCTTATGCATATCACAAACCGTTTTAATAGAAGCACACATTTGTGGCCTTGTGAATGATTACATGGGTTACAATACATGGTTCTGATGAAAATAATCGGATAAATATGATCGATTCATTCTGTTGTAGAGTTAATGCACTTATGTTTGATGGATTGGTTAAAATTTAAAAATGGTTATGTAATGTTTGTTTAAAACAATGCCAAGGTGTTTGAGATTTTTTATTTTAAAATGTTTATAAGACATTTTTTCAGGAAACCAAGGTAATGTGCCGCACATTCAGATTTTCATTACAAAATATTTAAATATTTGTTCAAAAACAAAGTCAATGATTACTGCATTATGTCTGAGATTTTTCATGTTTCATGCAATTAAATTGTATTATTTGTATTGTTATAATTGTAATTTTATTAATATTGGGTGTAAATCTATGTTTAGTATTACAAATATTGTTTATTGACCAGTTTATTGACCTAGATTTATTACATAACATCTTCACATCACGTGGTGCGACCAATAAAAGTAGTGGCTGTATTGAATTCAAAATATAATATCTAGTTTCTGTGGCTGAAATATTAATCACTGATACAGTATACTTAAGTGACTGGTAGATTTTCATATTTTTTAAATCCATGAAATGTCATCTAGAGGAAATATAGCTGTGTCATACAATTAAGAACGGGATTGTAACATTATAGAACAAAAATATGAAATCATTATTGACCAAAAAAAAATCAAAATAAATTAAAATATTATATAAATAAAATATTATATAAATATAAAATATTTCTAAACACTTTAAATAACTGAGAACTTGCAAAAAATGGTAATCTTATAAATAAATATCTTAGATAAATCACGGTCACACCAGATGACATTTTTTTAAGTCAATTCATATGAATTTAAAACCACTCAAAATGCTTCATTTCATTCTTCATTTTAATTTGTGCACAACATTCCTAATGTTTGAACAATTGCAACAGGTATGCTATTTTTTTGTATTTTAAATTTGGCCTGTTGAAAATCCTTACACAATACTGACCCAGCTACTTCACTAATGGTTAAACTATAAACCAGCACAAAAATGACAATTACCAACATAACATAAGCCACCATGTTCTGAACAGACACACTAAAAACACTTACAACATTTAGTTGTGGAACATAATAGCAAACTTACTATTAATATCAAACTGTCAGAAAAAACTCATCTCTGAAAAAAACTTGAACATTGGGCTATTGAAAATAAACATGTCACTGGTTTTATTCCGCCCTCTGCACGGCATCACACCATGAATGTGTAATAGAACAAGATTCATAGCGGGAATGTTTCAGAAGACTTTTGCCTGCCTGACATTGATGATCTGGTAATTTTCCTATTTTCTGTCAGGTGGAAGCATCAGCTACCACAGTGTCAACTTTAACAAGCCAATTAAAATTTAAGTGAGACAAAGGCATGAAGGGACTGAATACACAATTGTCATCATGATTTCATGATAAATGTAACAGAGACTGAACTAAAAATGGTACACTGATTTACTAACTAAACTAAGCTACTGAATGGAAAACAGTTAAACGACAGCACATAGACGGACACACTCCGTCAGTGTGAGCTCTGTCTCCTCGCCAATTAGACATGTAATATCAAGTGTAGCTCAAAGGCTCAAACTAGTTACCTGTCCAGATCAGCGTGCAGTTCTGCCATAGTCTTCCAAATATTGTGTGCTGGATGTGAAAGTCAGTCACCTCAGTAACAACACAGCAATCTGGGTTTGCACCACAGATATATAAACGCTTCACTGAGTGGGTTGGCCCGCTGCAGCGATATGTTGACGTCACCGCCATATTGGATGTGGCAGCTCCACCGTATGAACTAACACAAGTCAGTGTAGTGGAATTTATAAAGCTCCTTCCACAACGTGCTATAAATCTATGCTTCTCATTTCTACATTCAAACACACACGGATACAGAGAGGAACCAAAAACAACATCTGTAACATTCTATGAGGATTATAAATGTTAACTACTATATATTCAGTATACAGGTCGGCACCAAACCACAGGATGGATTTTTATAATGTTTTTAAGAGTGTTTACATCTGCTAATGTATGTAATGCTGTAAAACTGTGATGACACGTGATAGTTAAATATTGAATCTGTGTCTAATAACCAGATCCTGACATGTAAATGTGACATCTGTGGGAATTAAAAAGCACCAATGTCGTTTTCATAAATATAGTGATTTTTGATAATCTAAGTACTAATAATAATAGCAATCATGGAGACAAAAAAATAACAAAATCTGCATTTAGATAAGAAACTGCAACTGGCAGTGAGCTGCTCTCTTTTCTTTCAGCAGTGAATTGATAAACTCCATGACAGAACATAATGAAATATGATAATGTATACAATAGCATTTAATGGCTTAAAAAAGTAAAGTTGTAGTAGGCTACTATTATACAGGGTTTCTGCAGGTTTGAACAAGTCAAATTTAAGACTTTTTAAGGCCCTTTTGAACTAAATTTAAGACCTACACAATGTATGAAAAAGTAAGGAAACATGCAGCCCCAGAATTACTTTAAAAAATAACTAAATGTATTGCCATTCACAGAACAATGAAGAATGGAGTGAGTGAGTGTGTCAGGGTTAGTTTTTAAATTTAATTATTTTAGTTTTTCAGTTTTTTTTTTTAAATTTCAATTTAGCTTTAATTAGTTTAACAAGTGATTAAGTAGTTTTAATTCCGTTTTTATCTGGGAAATGTGAGTATGTGTGTGTGTGAGTGTGTGTGAGTGTGTGTGTGTGTGTGTGTGTAGGGCGGGGTTCACTCAGTTTATGCAACAGTGGAAGACGAGAGGCTGCAGGAAAAGAACTTTTTACCTCCAAATCTGTTTCTAAAATGTTTAGCAATGGTGTTCAAAATCCAAAGCACCTCCGCTTTCAACGTCAGAGTTGAGCCGAAGACGGTTGTCGCTTGACTGCGAGACAGCAGAGGCGGCGCAAAGTTCAGGTCGAGCAGAACTGGATGAACTTGGACCGGGAACTGGTGACGAAGGCGTATAGAAGTGTGTGACCGTGTGACTTTGCTGGAGACTTTTAGAAGCTAACTGATGTTTTCCTATTTTGAGTGTGACACCAGCGCTTTCACACCAAGTGTGCCCCAGTTGAGGGTTCTCTTGCAGAGCGTACACTATGCTTCAAATTCATTATGAGCAGGCATGGACTGGCCATATGGCGTACCGGGCAATGCCCAGCGGGTCAACGCACAGTTTTGGGCCGGGCTGTCATAATTTAATCAAAAATGTATATTACATTTTTATCGACCGTGACGGTCTGATATACTGATATATCTGCGATAGGCTAATAAAATCGGTAATACCAGCCGACAAGTGTTCATTGTCTGTCCTTAAAGGAATTTAGAGGGTAAAAAATTCCAAGGGGTCATGTGCATCATGTAACTTAAAGGGATATTCCGGTGTAAGTTTAATCGATGCTCTAACACACCGCAAACTTTATCTTTCGAGGGGGGGGTCGTAGTCGGTGTCAAGGTGTGTTAGGCCATGGATTAATCTTACACCGGAATATCCCCTCAAAATAACCCTGCCTCAAGTGTATTGTGAGAAGCATGAGAAACCCCTGCCTGAATAAACTCAGTCCACTGTACATCATTTAAAGGTGTATTTACTCATCACGTTAACTGTTCTAATTGTTGTTGAATTAGAAATGTCACAGTTATGGTTAAGGGGTCTTGTAACAATGTCCCTTTTGGAGGTGTACATAGATGTGTCGGGGCAGGGCGGTGCTCCCATGAGAGTGTGACTGGGGTTCCTAGCTTGCTGTGCTGTAGCGTTAGCATTGTTAAATGGACAAAGATGCTGTCAAAGTTGTTAATAATCTGTGATGACAATCTACAAACCAGCTGATGGAAAATTTACACCAGATCAGCAAGAGGCCCTGCGGTTTGGGTGTAGTCTCTTTATTTCCCAGTTCTCATGGTGCGTGGGAATAAGTAGACAACAGCTTGATGAGGTTTTGTAGGTTTCATCATGTTCTCTAACAGACAAATGTGCAGTGATGCATTATGGTGTTCAGCCTAAACCTGTTCAGGTACAGACATGACATGCCAAAGAGTGCATGCATGAATTATAATAAACTCAGTCAGGATTGTTTTACTAAGTGTTTTTGTTCATCTTTAGGCATGAAAGACAAGGTTTGAAATTCTTCTTTTTTTTTTTTTTTCCGATTCATATTTTATAAAGATATAATTACATGTCTGCTCAGGTGTACAGCATGCATTTTTGTAGCAATATGTATTTAACAAACAAATGAATACCACTATATAATAAAGCAGGGGCTGGCAATCTTTGTGACATGGCGTGCTAGTTCAAAATTTTCTCCTCATAGCGTGAACTCACTCACACACACACACACACACGCACACAGAAAAGAAGAACTGCGGACATGAACATACGAGATGATCAAATATGATTTTCATACACTCAGTTATGTGTCAGGCTGCTGTACTGTCTTCTCTCTCACCATGTTTAACCCATATAGAAATCCTACTGACGACAGGCAGAAATCCACATTACTCTTGTGGACAAACCACAAAAACAAACTGAGTTTCAACCACAGTTTATTCAGACATAAGTTTTTTTTTTCTGACAGTTTGATATCTATTCATTCAGGAACACTCTCGTCACTAATTAAATCATTTATTGCAACAAATGATACACAGTTAGGCTTGGCGCTCCAGCAGCTCCCCGGATTTGACAAGCAGCATGCTAAGTCAATCTAGGGAGCGTGATGCATGCCCCCCCACAGGAGTAGATTTGAAGCAACTAGATAATTTAGCCATTTTTGGCTCAGACTAAGCAGGTGGAGGCTGGGGTGGTGGTGGCAAGCTTGCTGGCAGCAGAGATGCGCGTGTGTTACGCCCCGTTGCCGGGGAAAATGATAAAGAAAAAAAGGTGGAATAAAACTACACGACAGGACACATTTGCAGCCAGCGTGTATTCTCCTCAGTCAGCCATACTTTTTCTCCCTCAATGCGGCAACAAGGCATCAACAATCAATCGCTGTGCAGCACATTCACCATAGACTTCCATCCATCCATCCATTATCTGTACATTATATGTACGCCGCTTAATCCTCTGCAGGGTCGCGGGGGGGCTGGAGCCTATCCCAGCTGACTTAGGGCGAAGGCAGGGGACACCCTGGACAGGTCGCCAGTCTATCGCAGGGCTACACATAGAGACGAACAACCAGGCACACTGTCATTCAAACCTACGGACAATTTAGAATAATAAATTAACCTCAGCATGTTTTTGGACTGTGGGAGGAAGCCGGAGTACCCGGTGAAAACCCACGCTGCACAGGGAGAACATGCAAACTCCACACAGAAAGATCCCAGGCGTCCCAACCGGGACACGAACCGGGGATCTTCTAGCTGTGAGGCGGCAGTGCTAACCACTGGGCCACTGTGCAGCCCTTCACCATAGACTTGACAAAGAAAATAAAAACAATTTAAGTTCCAAAAACAACTTATGCAAGTGAATTCTGATCAAAGGTAAGTAAGAGGTTATAAACAAAAAGTGATATAAAATAAACTATTTTTATCTGTAAGTGTTGTTACTGTCTCTGTTGTCATTTCCAATACCTGCGAGGCAAAAACAGTTGAACACAGAATAGATTATCAATCATCATTTTAACCTTTCTAACTCAAAACACATGAAGACAAAGACTTATTATACTTTTTAATTCAGAACACATGAAAACAACGTATTATTATTCCCTTTATTATTCCCCTTTAACTCTTTCTAATTAATTGCTATATTAACATATGAAAATCCTGAACCATTTTTTTAATCAGGTCTTTCCATGAACTATTATTTTCATCCATCAGCTCCTACTTAAACATAACCTTTCATCATGTTCACTATTATAACCATGACACAGTCTTTTTAACCACATTATGCCATGAATTGTTATTATTCTCAGCCATGAGCTCTTGGTTAAACTTAGCTTTTCTATCAATATCATAACCATGACACATGCAGCAGTGTTGAAGGACAGATCATGGAATGATGGCTTGGGTTTGAATGGACCACCTAATTAGGAAGAGTGGTTGGTCACTGACTGATGCTGATCTGATCAGCTGGCTGTCAGCTGACTACAACTGGGGCTCATGACTTCCATGTCCTGTGCTGGTTTACAGTTTAACCATTAGTGAGGTAGCTGTTACATTTCCTGACACCAGCTGTTCTATCCCCCATTGTAACACTGGAGAGACTTTCTCCATTCTGTATTTGCAGTTTTTAAATATAAGGTCTTCATTTCAGACAATATATACACTGATACTGATATATCTGTGATAGACTAATAAATTCGGCCTACAAATAAGTCTGGCTCTGCTATTTTACACAACGCTCATTGAGTGTCCTTCAAGGAGTTTAGATGGTAAAAAATTCCAAGGGGTCATGTGCATCATGTAACTTAAAATAACCCTGCTTCAAGTGTATTGTGAGAAGCATGAGAAACCCCTGCCTGAATAAACTCAGTCCACTGCACATCATTTAAAGGTGAACTCAGTCACGTGAATTTAACTCAAACATCTCGGTTTCTCTGTTATGACAGCGTGACTGGGGTTCCTAGCTTGCTGTGCTGTAGCGTTAGCATTGTTAAATGGACAAAGATGCTGTCAAAGTTGTTAATAATCCGTGATGACAATCTACAAACCAGCTGATGGAAAATTTACACCAGATCAGCAAGAGGCCCTGCGGTTTGGGTGTAGTCTCTTTATTTCCCAGTTCTCATGGTGCGTGGGAATAAGTAGACAACAGCTTGATGAGGTTTTGTAGGTTTCATCATGTTCTCTAACAGACAAATGTGCAGTGACGCATTATGGTGTTCAGCCTAAACCTGTTCAGGTACAGACATGAATGATGGTTGTGCCAAAGAGTATTGAATCAGAAATTCACTTCCTGGTCTTTGCTCTGCCTTATCTGGTTGTTCTGATCTTGTCTTAGACTTGAGCTTGAGCCCCTTCCTTTTCTTTTGTGGACCTCAGTCTTGACAACATCATTTTGTGTGTTGCTGCCCTGTCTATCACACTCACTCACACATTCATCCAATTCCCATTCTTCATCTCTATGCACTGTGCTCACCTACTGGATTTAGTATTTTAAAACATAGATTTAGTATTCCAAAATAATGAAAGTAGCTCAAACTTTTGACAGAATATTTCAAACATGAGATGGTATCTCAAAATATTGACTTAGTATCTCAATGTATTGACTTAACCCTTGTCTTGTCTTCGGGTCTTTTTGACCTGGCTTCAAAAGTTAATGTGTCACAACTTTGGTTTTCTTCCATATAATTGCCTGAAAATTACATGGATGATGTCCTACTATGGTCTTTGTAAGTAAAATTAATTATGACTTTTTTCTTCTACTTATGTCTGTTTTATCAAAATTTAAAGCGCCTGTGGTCTTCCCGCGTCACTTTGACCCAGCCACATTTAGTGGTGCAATGGGTCACACTATTATGCTTTCCAGCACAATGAACATAAACACACACCCACCCACACACACACACACAATGACCTCTAATACTCACTGACACTCTCTCTCACACACACACACACACACAAATCTTCAAAACTATAGATGTTGAAACCTGATTTCATCTCAACTTCTGATCAACCTACATGGCACCACACACATATGCACATACACAGACACACACACACACACACACACACACACACACACACACACACACAACCACATATGTGGACACACACACATGTGTGCACACACCCACAACGTCTGATCTATGGGAGGCCGTTTAGGGTGAAAACATTGAAATATGTGCACATACACACTGAAATACATGCACACACACACTGAAAATGTTCACACACACAATGACAATGTGCAGGTACCCATTGAAAACGTGCACACATACATTGACACGATGTGCACATGCGCACTGAAAATTTCCACACCCTACCACCTTCTCACACAGCGGGATATAGGCTACGTCTGAGTGTGCGTGTAAAATGTCAGTGCGCCCGGAAGTTGTTTCAATGTAACCGGAAGGCACCGCCATCTTGGACGGCTACTTCTCTCTCCATAGGTTTAGGCAGCCATGCTCAACCTTGGGGTCCTGACCCCAACTGGGGTCGCGAGATGATGTCTGGGGGTTGCCAAATCATTTTGATCGAATATACATTTATTTATTTATCATTCATTTATTTATTTTATTTTCATCAAACTTAGTGTAGCATCCTACCAGACGTTAGAAGGACGACGAGCGGTTGGGCTCAAACAGGCATTTTATTGCTCAAAACCAGTTACTGTCGCTGTCGGCCGCAGTGACGTGTGGTGAGGTTCATGGCTGGTGAGGCACTGACTCCATCAGAATCAGATTAACAAATATATGAACCCATCAGAGTAGATTATTCACCATTTGACAGCAAGGGTTGGCTCAATTCATGGCTAAATGTGTATATTAGGATCGAGGAAACTATCAAGAGAAAATATAGCTGAGCTGAGGGAAGAATACATGGAGGGGAGAGAGGCCGCGGCAGCCAGCACAAGGTGGGCAGCAGCGGAAGTAACCACCGCAGCAGCAGCAGACACGGAGGCAGCGCCGGTCCAAAGAGCTGCAAACAGAACCAAACATCGGACACTTGAAATGCCACAAGCCTGTGTGTAACTGTGCGGAGAGCGGAGGAAATCTGCGGAGACTGTGGCCAGTGATCACATCGGCTCTTTTTTTGTTAGATCAGCTCATTTCCAGATTTTTCGATTAATATCATTGTCTAAGTATATAAATTATATTCATTATATACTTTTATTATATATTATTAAGTGTTAAAATAAAATGTTTCATAAACAAATAAGTTACTTTTAATTTTCTTATTCTGTGTTTTCTCTATTAAAATGTGCAAGATATGAATTTTGATAAATATCTAATTAAACTCATTAAAATGCACATTTTGATTTTATTTTGTTTTTTTAAAAAAAATATCATGACACAATGAATGCATTCGAAATCTAGCAGTCAAATTGACCGCTTACGGCTGTTCTAGTAGAGTTGGAATTCTGGGCTATGCGAGTGAAAAAGGGAAGTGTTGAAATGTTCCCTGAGCTTGATGACTTTATGGAGAGTTACGACATAACCATTCAAACTATGAAGGGATGAAGTTGTTGTTATGATAAAGTGTTATGATGATCTTTTTCATGTTTAAGCTCTCAGCAACATAGATGTTTAAAATGAAACATGGGCTATTTTGGGGGTCGCGACTCAAAAAGGTTGAGAACCACTGGGTTTAGGGATGTCAAACTAATTATTATTATTATTATTATTATTATTATTATTATTATTATTATTATTATTATTATTATTATTATTATTATTATTATAAGCATTCAGATTGACACTTTTTACAGTAGCTATGAGTTTTAAGTGCCAACTTTCTGCTTTAATTTGAATGTATTTACATTACTGTCAAATAAACAGTGTTGGAACCCTTTTTCTGAAAGTTGATCAGTGAACCCTTAAAGACAGAACCACTCTCACTCTTTGCTGATAAGATGAAAGACCCCTGTCATTGTTAACGTAAGCACAGTTACTGATTGATCTGTCATTTTTACTTTTAGGCAGCCAAAAGAAGAAATCCCCATTAGTCAAACACTGAGTGAACTCAGTGACAAAATTGATAACATGCAAGTGTGCAAGTTCAACATCAATCATTCTGCAGTCCTCGATGGAGCAATAAGGGGGTTCAGACGGCTCTCCTATGACCCAAATAAGAAGATAATGACAAGGGAATCACGGAAGAGGCTGTGGACCTCGGCGGCCCTCACCGAGAGTTTCTATGTCTGCTGATGGAAACACTGGCAGAGTCAGACATGTTTGAAGGACCAGAGGGACACCTCAACTTGGCTCTCAGTTCTCAGGTGTGTATATCTGCATTTTCCCTAATGCACGTATTAAGGGTGTATTTATTTGTTTGTTCATTTGATTTCTTTTAACAGTGCTTTTGATACAGCAGCATGTGCAGGGGCCGCTCATGGTTTTGAGTTTTGGCTAGTGTTCTCTGAGGTGTAGTTTTTCAGGTTAAAACACCATGTCAGGCAGCATCACATCCCATCATAATCAAAGTGATTCACTGATGTCATTATAATCTTCTAGATCACTAACCAACCACGGTGCCAACCATGTATTCTTGATATGAAAAACTCTGCTGCTGTGCCTTCCCACATATTTACCCACATGCTGTTACTGATTTGTTTTTATCTTGTATATTGTTAACTTTGTTTTGGCTGTGCGGGAGGACAGATATTTCTAGCTGGCAGAGGATTTGCTGTCAGCTTGGTACATGGAGGCGCCCCACCATGTTTCCTGTCGAGAAAGCTGTTTGCCTGCATAGCAGAGGGACCTGATGCATACAGGCCTGTACTGGAGGACATGACATGACAGTTTGTAGAGAGTTTATTTTGTTGCTAATACCAGTAGTATTGTGCATGGTTTCTTGATTACAGGCATGTTATGTCTTTATTCAAACACCTCTCTCTCTCTCTCTCTCTCTCTCTCTCTCTCTCTCTCTCTCTCTCTCTCTCTCTCTCAGATTTCTGAAGCCAAAACACTGGAGGAGCTGCGACAGTTTACAGAGCCACTCACTGACTACCCAGCCACTGCTGGCTGCTTGAGACACCTTACAAGCGTGGTTGACAAGGACAAACGGTTGGAAGATGCCCTGATGTTTCAGGTGGTTCAGCTTATCCGTGGTCCCTTGGAAAGGTATATTTGTCACAGTGCAAATCTGTTTACCTTTCCTGTGATATGGCTTAGACACAATGTGAACATAGTATAAATAGAGCAGACTACCATTAACAGTATACCCATCTTATTATTGCAACACATACACTACGTTCATTGAATATTGGGCTGTATTTGTTCCTTACCTCGATATAACTCTGCTCATTACTGATATCACCAGTATCCTAATATTCCACAAACATTTGTGGCACTTAAATTCATTCTGACTGCCTGTAAAGTACTAAAGTAGTATTTAGTAAGTACTAATTTTGCAGAAAATGGAGCCGTGACTGCTATATTAAATAAATATAAGAACACTAATAATATAAAACCCAAAATTAGTGTAAGATTAAGTAAGATTTTAAATGCAGGATTTTTACTTGTAATTAAGTATTTTACATTGTGTTATTGACACTTTTACGGAGAGTATCTGAGTACTTCTTCTAACTGCAGGTCACAGAATCTGATGGGTCACTAAATACGGTACAACACCGGCCAATTGCATTTTTTCCTACGTTTCTCCGTAGACACACCCTATTCATATAATCAGGTACTCCACTAATGACCTGATGACTTGAATTATGTGTGTTATTGCAACTCTAGTCTCCTAAAAATTACGTTCCCATACAGCTAAACTGCATTCTCAATTTACAGTTTGTTTGTGACGTATCACAAATACGTTTATAATCAACATATCTTTGCCGTTTATTGTCTTGCTTTTCTACAATGTGCTCGACCACGTGTTTGTTTATGCAAAAGTATTTAAGTTCATTTAGGCTACTGTACTGATGATTTATTTGAATGTTAGACTAATTTGTTTCAAAATCTGATACTGGAGCTTAAATGTTATCTATTCCTTGAGTGAATGATGATATTCTTTTTAATCACAGTGCACTTCAGATGGTTTCTTCGGCTTTGTTCCGAAGCATGGGGAATCCCTACGTCCCTCATGAGGTATGCATGACGTCACTTGGAAATTCCCATTGACACGAGTATGGGATTTCTTTATTTTTTCAGTTCCTTAGCCGTGTAATGTGTATCTGAACAGTAGAATACATGGTTGGTTATTGGGCTATAGCCATCTGATGCTGTTTTGGAACTTCATTACAGAAAAGAAAAAAGTGGCAAATATTTATCAACTCTATATAAAGGACAGGTGTATATCCTAAATACCAGATGGCACAAAGTTAAAACAGTCCACCAAATTAGGATTGCAGGCTTTATTGAAAACTTCATGGCAAAAGTTGTCTACTTGATTTTCTGTTTATCAAAAGTTGGCAACTTACCACAACTCATTAGGTCCCGCTATATGGTAGATTCTACGACAGATGGCTCGAGAACGACGAACGCATCGTCCGATTGGGTCTATTTCTTGCAGAATTTGGCGGACCCTCCAACGCTGAATACATATTCCTCTGGAGCGAAGACTGCCGCGGACATAAGTTTCAGCGGCATTAGGTGTGTTGGCTAAAATTTGCCCAACGATTGACATCAAATGTTCATCTGACAATGGTGTGTAATCCTGTTTATATAATAAATTGTTTAAACATATGTTGTTGACAGTGTGGTCCTTGCTAGTGAATTGAAGCTTATCTGGTGAAGTTTCAGAAGTAGGACCTCAACAGCGCCAACTTCCGATATTCCTATAAATAACCACTTGACCCTCTCCTCGTCTTTTCTCTCATATTCGGCGCCCCTCCCCCTACCCCATTTCTCTCTCCCTATTTCTTCTTTTCTTTCCTCTCCTTCATAAGACCATGAGGGGGTCCATCGCTGCCCGGATATGGCAGCGGATTCTCTACAGAACTTCGCCAATACACACTCAAAGAACTCGAAGAACCAAGATCTTCAACGTTTTGTTTTGTTTTGTTTTTCTTTCACTGTAAATTGTTTAAATGCATCTTGTTGACGGTGTGGTCCTTGCTAGTGAATTGTTGATCTAAAGTGATTGTTGATTCTCAGTCTAATGGTTGTTCTGTCCAAAACATGTCAGCATCATTTTCATTGTATAAGTTATCACATGCACAATAGTCTGTTCAATTGTCAAAATTAGTCAAGAACCTAATACCATGAATATCATATATGAATCTCTCGGAACAATTGATTAATTGACAGTCGGGTGAAAATAGAACTTGACTAATGAAGGAGGAGTTTCATACATCTCAGATGACCAATTAAACAACCTTACCTGACAGGTGCTATCCATGATTGTGAATGCTGCCAAACGTGTGTAAATAGCTTGACCAGGACCAGTACAATATCTGAATCATCAGGCGTGTAGAACATAGCCAGAGGGGGGTGCGACCCAGCAACCTCTCAGTCGCTCTGTTGTTTTTATTGTCTTTAACCCGTTTGTAAGCATGTGTTTTCAGTTATCGTTTTTAATACGTGTGTGTGGAAGATTTGTAAGCACTCCAGTGTTGTTGATCATGGGGACTTCAGTGAAGCTTTTTGCACTGTTTTGAGTGTCAACGCTGCTGCTGGATTGCGCCAGCCACGCCGAAGGACATGGCAGCGGGAGAGCTGCTCTCAGCCGGGAGCTTCTCCTGTCCTTACAGACTTGGTCCCAGAGAACATACCGATGGAGCTCCGAAGGCAGTTAAAGAAGTAAAGCCATCGGAAACGAGGAAGAAGAGGCGGTGTACAAAGGAGATTCAAAACTCTTTGGCTTGACAATCATTGCAAAGTACCGCCACGCCAAGTTCAAACGGGAAGTCAAAGACACCTGTCTTCTTGCCTTCACCGAGACATGGCTCAGTGATACGGATCAATTTAGGTTTGTTGTGAAATCCAACAAACATTTCCAACATTCCAGGGTATAATTGGCCGTTTTTGACTATTTTTTTGATTTTGCCATTATATTTCACCTTAAAAACTATTAACTTGGTGTCATTATTTATTTATTTATTTTTTGACATACTGTATTAACACAATGGACCTAAAATCACAAAAAAAACCATAGAAAAAGTTTTTAAAATTTTACCATGAAAACCACAAACAAACCATTTTTTTATTACTTATAATGCAAATATAAATTGTTGTTTGCTAAACATGTGCATACATTTTAAAAATTTACAAAGTTATCTGTAACTATTTACATTTAAATGCAGGCAATGCTCAGGTCTGCCTGAGCTCCTTCCAGCTGAATGAAGAGCTGCACTGTCTGCTCCACATTCAGCATCTCCTCATTGTTTTGACTCATTAAACAAAATAACGACTCCACTACACACTAACCACACTACATAACACAGTAACTATACACTCCAAACATGCTAAATGTCACAAATCTCTCAACTCTCAAAAACCGTTGTTGCCTGTCATTCATCCGCCTACGTCCCTCCCACAACTTCCCATTCCTCAACAACCAAACTTGCTGCTTGGATACTTTCATGACAAAAGCCCATTTTTACCATTTCTTCCTGCACCAGACACAAAGCAAACATGATGGCAAAGTTCGCGAAAAAGCGTGGTGGACATTATTTACCCTAAGTCCACTTTTGGACCTGCCGGTGTGTTCGTTGACTCAGGACCTGGGCCGTGTGTTTGGGCTAGCCATAGACATAATATACGTAGACGCCTCATAGCGTGCTAGAACGTAATCCCGTGTCGCCGCCATCTTGGTTGGGTCTCCTCACTGTAGGCAAGCACCAGAGTCAATTGGAATCAACAGAGAGCGAGCAACTATGACCGTATTTTGTGCAGTTTCTGGTTGCAATAGCCAGCGCAGTGTTGTTACCAGATCGTGGGGGATTGTCTTTCACAAGTAAGATTTTTTTTTTTTTTTTTTCAAACAATTTTTGTGACAGCACCCTGTATCATAACTAAATTTCTGCTGTTACAGCTGTATTTATGTTTTGGTTTTTTGATTTGTTTATTTACTTATTTTTTATCACACCACAGCCCACCAGAGCAGTGTGCTCAGCTCCCCCCCATTCACACTGTAAACCCATTACTGCACTCCCACACATCAAGAGGACTCTAATGTTATGTAACATCATGGGCCACATTACAAACAAGGATGAGAGTTCATATTGTGAGGAAATCAACAGTCTCTCAGAGAACAATCTACTGTTCAATGCCAGAAACCAACTAACATTGTAAAAGGAGAACAGGTACTGGAGAGGCTGTGCAAATATGAGTCTAAAAAATTAAGTTTTACATAACTGGAATCCATCTTATTTGGTAGATTTTTTTTTTAAATTATTATTATCATTTTGATATTTTACCGATTAATTAATCAATTAAATACATTTTTTCACTTTATAAACAATGATAGTGTTGATTTCTTTGGAAATAATGAATGTATTTTGAAAAGAATCTGGCATATTTAGGTGGCTGGCATCTATTACAATTTGATGCAGATCCGAGATCTGGAGTTGTAATTATGGTTAAGCCACACATTATGTGGTTTAAAATGATTGATCCAGGGCTATTTAGTTTAATATTGGATTAGGCTTGACAGAATTAAAGCAGACTGGGCGGTATTTGTCTACTGAGTTCATGCATTAAATCAGCGTGAGTCAATCATTAGTTAAGCATTATGTGAATATATTTATACCCTGTTATAACATGTTATATGTATGAATTATGTTACTGTGCGCCACGGTAGATACCATATATCTATCATCCCATGCAATATAGGCTTTTTGTGCGATATCATATAAAACGATTGTATAAAAAATATTCAGAATATACTATATACTACAGCTAAACCCGTGCAGCTGTTATGTTTGCATTCATGATAGTGCACTCTACTGTCCCACAGCCTCGTCTTGGTATCATAACCACTGCTTCACGTGCAGCTGTCGGCTCTTCTCGGCGGTCTCGTGCCTCGTCGATATGCCTTGGCCAGCCGCGGCGCGCGCCCGCACTCGAGCAGCAGCAGCAGCAGCAGCAGCAGCGCGCGCGCATCTCAGGAGAGACGATAGGGCATCTGCAGGAGTCTGAGCGAACCTGGAATGACGCCATGAGCTGGTATTATGTATGATAGAGATGATGTTTTGGTAGGATCCGCCACCGAAGGCTGCTGTGGGCATCGCGCGAGGAACCTGACCACGACCATGAAGCTGCTGCTTGTGGTGACACTTTTATGTCGCGAGGCGTTGTGCGGCTCTCCGAGCGTCCAGATCGGTAGGATTTTCATTTCTGTCACCTCCCCACCATTCTGGTTTTCGCCTCTCCCTTTCATCTGTGTGTCTTAAATTATTCGCACATTTCGCCTTTCTCCTTCCCCCATTCATCGTTCAATGACTGCCTCCTTCTAATGTGGGCCTCTCGCATCCTTGCCCTCTTTGTACCGCTCTGATTAGAACAGGCCTCCTGACTGTGTGGCTGCTGCAGCGCTCCAGTAATGTCAACATTTTCATCTTTTAATAATCGTGTACGAGATTATATGCGCGTGCATCTTTCTGGCAATATAGTGTGTTTGCGCCCGTGTATGTACGTGTGTTTATCTGTAGTGTTAGCTGGGAAGAAGGCAGATATACATCATACTAAAATCCAGCACATGAGACGTCTTTCCTGAGCGCTATTCCATGATGCGCATCACACACACACACACACACACACACACACACACACACACACACATAGATATGTGTATGTATGCATGTATGTAAGTATATCTCAGTCTCTCTCTCTCTCTCTCTCTCTCTCTCTCTCTCTCTCTCTCTCTCTATATATATATATATATATATATATATATATATATATATATATATATATATATATATATATATATATATATATGTGTGTGTGTGTGTGTGTGTGTGTGTGTGTGTGGCAAAGAGGATGTGTTGGATTTCCAGCCACACAGCATAGTTTGTTCTATTGGTCAAACTAAAATGTTGCATGTACTTGGCTATCTGAATGATCTTAGCTGGTCCCCTTGCATCTAAGACAGTTACTATTGCACACCAATCAGGTCCATAGTCTCTCATAGAAACCACATTGCTTTATGGTCATCAGTATTTAATAAACAACGGCATGATACAAAATATAAACATATTTCATAAATCATATAGTGTTCAAAATCAGTGAGAACATACTTCTTACCTTATCAGTTCAAAAAGATGGCCAGTCTGCAGGGTCGACTGGTGCATCCTTCTAGTAAGTGTCTGATGTTTATCACTTGGATGTGCTGAAATGGAGGGGACAGGTGCACCTGATGCAGTATCACTGGGCTCTTCTGAGGTGGAGGGGACAGGAAGACCTGCTTTCTGCATCCATAGAAGCTTTTAAGGTGGAGGTGTTGGTGGTTCAGGATTTGCAGGAGCAAAGTATTTCAAAAGTCCATCTGAAGAGAGACCTCTAGGTGTTACATTATGTTAATACAACTGCTGATGGTGAATCCTAGCTAATAACAGCACCTAGGCCATATTAGAGCCAGTGGTGGAAGACACATTCAGATTCCTTACTCAAGTAAAATTATGTAATTACTTAAGTATTAGATTTAAAGTACTGGTTTGGCCTGTCTGACTGATATATTATCATATCTGACATAATTAGATTATTAATATGGAAGCATCACTGTGTAAGCAGCACATTACTGTTGTTGCTGCTGGAGGTGGTGCTAGTTTGAGATTCTTAACATACAGTTTCATGTACGGTGACATCAGATAAATCTGAGGGGTCATGAGATGATTATTATGAGAGGAAAAAGAAAAAGGAAAATTCTGATCTGTTTTTAGTCTTCTCACATGGTCTCATATTAATACATTTCTGGTGACTCAATATGTCAACAAAATGAAGTGGTTAGAGAATAACACTGTGTGTAGCACCATGCATAGCATTATAAAAGCTTGTTACATTATTCACTGTGTAATTTTTTTTCTTTTTTCCCAGCACTGAGTGTAACCTATAACATTCTAACACAACCAGCAAGGGTAGTTACACTATGAACAAAACATGTATTCAATGAGAACTTCTCTCACATGATGTTTGCTGTTTGCTTTGACTTATGAAAATGCAAAGGCTTGAAACCAGTTGGTACAAAATGGGATGGGAATGGGAGAGAATATGGCTGGCTTATTTGATTGAGATGTCAATAAAAATATATACCTGGTTTCTTGAGGCAGACGGTGGATGGTTGGTCCATCATACTTAAAAGAAAAATTATATTTTTCAAAATTATTTTGTTGGTTATTCCCCATACATATGAATAGCCTTTCCAACTTGTCAGTATATATATAAAGTGGGAGTAACTGATGCTAACTCTTGCTCTTTATTAAAGCAAAGGTGCCGCTGGGTAAGTGTAGCCAATAATATTTGGGCATGTGTAGAGCAACTGTAGCTGGCAATGGACACTTACAGTATTCTGCGTTTAATTTAATTTAGATATACACGATTCTCAAGTTTAAGTTTGTCCTGCAGATCATTCCAGTAGCAAGGACCAAAGTTGAACAAGCTTGATTTGCAGGCCTCTGATCTAACAGAAGGAATTTTGAACAGAAGCCATTTATGTGCCCTGTGATTATGACTGTTTTGCAATTAGACAGTAAATCTGCATTTAATAGATAGGGAATATGCAAGATAATCTTGTAGATTAAGACGTTCAAATTGTGTAGCCTATGCAAAGTGAGGGATGACCATCCCACCATGCTGTATAATGGCACAGTTATGGGTCAACCTGAGTCAGAAAGAGGCCAGCAACTAAGAGTTTTTGTAAGCCATGGACTACAGCCTGTAAACAAAGTCAAGAGTGAATTTTAATTTCTTAGAACAGTGGTCTATATTACAATTAAGATTTAAACTCTTGTCCAACCAATTGTCCAGGTAATTGTAGTTGTCAACAGACTGAAAAGCGAACACAGTCCAGAGTGTTGATGAAGAGAGTTGGAACCTATGTTTGCCCAGGTGAAAAAAGCATAGTTGTGGTCTTGTTTGGTTTTAAAAGCAATTTCAGATCCAACAGCATGCTGAAGGGTGTTGAAAACCAGTCTGCAGATTTGAAAAGACCATCAATGCAGTTCGCGCTCATTACTGCATTACTGATAAATAATCTACAAAGCAAAGGTCCCAAACCAAACCTTGTTGAACACCCTTTGTATCAGTGATTGGATCAGACAAGACATGACCATGTTTAACGGTCTGCGAGAGGTTAGTCGGGTAGTTGAGGAACAATTTTGAGGCATTGAATCCAATACTAGCACTGAACAAGATGAAAATGAGTAATGGGTGATCCACAGTATCAAAAGCCTTTGTATGGTCTATGAACAGCAACACACAAGTGAGTTTGTTGTCCAAGGTTTCTTTGATATCGTCCATGACTTACAGAGTGGCAATTACAGTTGGTTGGCAACCAAAGATACCAACATTTTTGTAAAGACAGAGAGGTTAGAAATTGTCCTATGGTATTGGCTCGATCACCAGCTTTAAGTCAAGGTGTAACATAAGCTTGCTTCCAAGCAACTGGCACCTGATTAAAGCCAATAGACATGGTAAACATTTGTGCGACATGCTTTGCTATGACAAAGGCAGTAGCTTCTAATAGGAAGGGGTCTGGACAGTCAGGCCCAGGTGCTTTTTTGGGGTCAGTTGTATTTAGAGCATGAAGAACACCAGATACATGGCAGGCTTCTAAATGAAATGGGAGAGAGCGAGATCAAATGATGAGGTGATAATTGATTGTGTAAAGCTCACTGACTAGTCATCAAAAATAGGACCTCCCTTTTCAAAATATAAATAAATGACTTGTTTGTCTGTGATGGAGGAATCTCCAATGTTCGATTACAGTCATTTGTCAATATTAGTTTTGATTAGGTTTGATTTAGATTTCTGGATGAGCTGTTCTCAGTTTTTCTCAGTTTTTATAATGAAGCTTGATTTCAAGATATCAGTCCACAACATTCTTATTACAATGTATCTTTTTATATATATAATCAAAATATCAAAAAGGACATGAGCAAAAATAAAAATAAACAACTCAATAAAAGGAAAACATAGATCAGCAAAACAGTTATTTAAAAATCCCCTAATGGTTGCAAAGTTTTCTCAAAGTCTTTTAGTTTGTCGCTAATGAAGAACCAGATCCTCTTAAGGTGGAGTGTGTCCATCAGCTCCGTGAGCCATGACTTCAGTGTGGGGACATCCTTCTTTTTCCAGAATAAGAGGATAAGCTTTATTGCAGTCCAAATGCAAAGAAGCACTGGGTGCCAGTGTCATTTTCTTTGCATAAAAAGGATGAGCAAAGTGCACTGACCTCTCAAAGCCCTGAAAAGCTGCCAATCATGAACACTCTCAGTATGTTTGGGTTAGTGTTTTTGAGGATCTGAAAATGAGGAGCGGAAAGCATCTTTCCTTAGAATCGTTTGAGGAGTTTGCCCACGTTAGTGCTACATTGTTTTGCTTTAATTGTCCTCCTTAATGCATGCACACGCCTCTCCTTTCTATTTCTCTCTCCTTTTTGTTTTCTCTCCATCAGCACTGTTATCTCCTTTCTTAGTCAGCAGCTAGTTTTGTAAAGTTGACCAAAAACAAGACTCCACTGGTCTTGGATTATTTTCATCCACGATTCTGTTATTGTGACAGCGGGTGAGCCATGCATGAAGGAAGCTTGTTAATTATGTAGCCGATCGAAATCAACATGCACCGAACGACATTGCAAAAAGCAGCTATACCTACAAGACTGTTTTCAAGACAAAATATCAGAGAGCATCTCTGTGTGTCTGCAGAGCATGTGTGATTGACAGTAGATGGGTGGGGAACAGTGATTGTTCACTAGTTAATCCATGGTGGATGGTGTTGTTCTCTCAGATGGATAAAAAAGCAATTAAAAGGGTCACCAAATATACTCGGGCAGCTGTTAGTACACCTTGGCAACCCGTCCAAGTGAATTGCATGTGTGGGAAACACTGCTGACAAATATCACAGAGCAGAAGAAGCTTGTGTGTAACGATAACAGCAGAGCCAGCTGAGCTTGTGTTGCAGCACAAGGCCCTGTGTGTGCACGACTGCTGGCAGTAGGATCACATGCACTGGGCTGAAGTGTCTGGTTAGAGAAAATAACGCTGCTTTTGGTTTCTATCAGTATTTTTATTGGTATTTAATCAGCTTTACATTGTAAAACCAGTGGTAACATAAACAAATTATTGCAACAAATTGACATGTAATACAGTTAAATGAATTAATCACTGCAACTTTGAATAAGAACTCTTCAGTCATTTAACTACATTTAATCAAAACAAAAAGTTAAGTGAATTAAAGCAACACTTTAAATGTGTTGGATTTACATAATAAAACGCAAAATGATGACTTGTATATAATATAATATTAAGTAAATACAAAACAATTTCAATTTCAAGGAAAAATAATTTAGAAGTGCTAGGTTTCTGAGCAAAAGTAATTTAGATTTACAGAATACATGGGTGAAAATGATTTATATTTACTAAATATCTGGGTGAAATTCATTTACATTTAACACACATACACAGCTATTGTACTCAGTAATGACCTTCACAGGACTTAACATCTATTTATTAATATTAAATGACACTTTGTTGCCATATATTTTCAGTCTATTTAATTCAATATCTTTTCTTTCTTGTGCCAAAGTGGAATTCAGTTTTGTCACCATGCGCTAGAAGATCGCCAGATAATCATTCATCTGTGCAACTTTGTCTTAACATTTTCATCCAACATTTCAAGTGCAAACAATAATAAATAGAGGAGGTATAAGAAAACAAAGACATCAACTGTATGTGTAGAACAGGGGTACACTGTATACTGTCAGTCTGATCATTCGTGTTATTAAAGGTTTAATCATTAAAGTGAAAGTGCCCACTTTAAAGTGACTACGAAGAACTGTTAAATGTTTATGAAACAGTCTTGTGAAAAGACTGCTATTTTTATATAGTTATAATTCATGCCTGTGCTTGGGTCTGATCACATATATCACATATAAAATCACATTTAAATACGTTAGCCCATCATGATCCATCCTGCAGTCTCTCTGTCTCTTGCAAAAAGCAAGCACTGGTGTCGCACCGCTTTTGTCACAAGGGGCTGCTAGAATCAACAAAAACTGAAAGTGCTTTGAATTGTTGCTTATATTCCAACCTTTATGTCTGTACAGTTCAATGAAACATCTTCCACTGTAATGCAGTTCAATACAGCACCACTTTTAACTGTGACCTCAAAGATAAACAAACAAAATCTCAACATTATAAATTTGAACAACTCTATCTTATAAATTTGACACAGACTGTATATAACCCTTATTCACTCTATTAGTAGAGAGAATCAGAGGCTAACATTTCTCCCTATAGAGTAAATGAATAAGGGTTTTATCAGCAGTTTTATCAGAACATCCAGACAATAAAATATTGGCAAACCTAATACCTGTTGAGGGATACCTTGTGTTGGATAGCCGGCAACCTCAACCCCATGATCCTGCCCATAAGAAGCATAAGAAGCATACTTATTGCCATGTTGTTTTACCATCTCAGTGATCATTGGCAGACAAAGACTTGCAGATCTCAAAATGCTATTCTGGCCCAAGGAAAGACACAAATATTTTCAATATTGTTGTTACATAACAAGAGAAAACAGAGAAAGTGGGCTCTGTTATTTCCCAGCTGATATCAAACAACATATTTTTACAGCTAAAACAGGCAACTACACCATGTTACTGAATGTTTGCTCATAACCACCTTGTTTTATAGTTTATAGTTATTGTAGCTTTCGTTTTAATAGTACATTAAGAAAAAAGTGCAGACTTCCGGTTCACAAGCTTTCTCTGTTTTAGCTAAGTACTGCACTAAAAATGTTCTTCGCAGCATGTTAGGGGATAGGCAGTGTAGTAACAGATTATTGGTTTATATTTGAGCAGCACAGCCAAGCAGCTCTTCCCCCCCAGATCTGTCTGTGCTCCTTGTCTCTATGGACACATGCTGACAAAATGCGGGACAGAATTCTCTGGTTGATCCAACGGCCCTGCAGCGGCCAGATGAGTGCGGGGTGCTGGGAGACCTGTCGTGATGTCCACCGAATAAGAATGAAGAGATCCACTGTAACGCTAATGATTTGTTTGGCCTCTGTCACCTCCCGAGATTTTGTGAACACTCTTCCAAAAACCGATTCCATCTGTTTTGTCAACTGCCACTGCATGAGGAATTTCTGAAAAAAAAAATACAGAAAGAATTATAAAGCAATGACAATCATTTCTACTGAAGATTTGTTTAAAGTGTACTACTGAGTGTAATAGTCCATGAGCCTTGTAACCACCCACACCCTCTGAAATATTCAAACTAAATACTATCTAATTATTTTTGGGCCACCATAGCATGAGGTCATCAATAGTATGTGTCATCTTTTTGTTTTGTAACAGTACTGCATGAAAGTGAAAGTAATATGGCTAGGGATTTAACAGGAAGGAAATAACTGTGTGCTGTACTCGTCTGAGCGGCTGACTTGAACTGCGGCGCTACCAGGACAAACTATTATATTGTAAACTGGGTCAATATCAGAGCAAATGAAGTGGAAGCCTTCACAGAACCTATACATGCTGTGGACAATGACATCAAGTTCACATAAGAAGATGCCAGAGGACACAGTCTGCCCCTCTTGGACTGTGCAGTACACATTGAAGAAGACAGAAGCCTCAACATTGAGGTTACAGAAGACCTACACACAGATCAATACTTGCTGTTTGACTCTCATCACCCACCGGAGCACAAGCTGGGTCATCAGAACCCTAAACCATTGGGCTGAGACTGTGCCCACCGAGCACTTAAAACCTATGGCTACCCAAACTGAACCTTTGTGATAACTCTACAAGATTCAGAGCAGACAAAGAGGAGAGGAGAAAACGTGACAACATTCTTATTCCTTATGTTATGTGGTGGGAAAATCTGAGAATCTCAGGAGGATCTTCAATAAACATCATGTCCGGTTAACCTACCAATGTGCTGAGGCAGAAACCTGTCCATCCTAAGGACAAATCACTCAGGCATAAACAGAGTAATGTAGTTTGTGCTGTTCCATTCAGGCAGGACAGCACAGATTTGTACACTGGGGAGACAAAACAACCTCCCCATAAATGAATGGCACGACACAGAAGGGCCAACTCCTCATGTCAAGACTCTGCTGTCCACTTACATCTGAAGGACAATCATTCCTTTGACAACAACAGTGTAAACATCTTGGCCAGAGAAGACAGATGGTTTGAAAGAGGAGTAAAATAATCCATCTGAACAAAGGAGGTGGCCTAAGACAACATATCACCCACCTACGATACAATACTGAGTTCTGTCCCCAGAAAGCTTAACAACCATTCACACCTGGGCCCACTTAGCCCTAACATCCCACATGAATTCTAGTTAAGTCAATGGTGGCCCAAAGGTGGCCCTAAAGACTCTGAAACTCAGAGCAGACACATGACCTTAACGACTCTGTAAGGGCACTGTCACACAGAGTGAAACTCCCCTCCAGATAATTAGAACTGAAAATCTTGGATGAGAGGTGAAATGCCTTCGAGGAACTGAAACAAGTCCAGGTGCCTATGATACAGCGCTTATCATTACAATGACCTGGATGACTGAGAACC
Organism: Acanthopagrus latus; assembly: GCF_904848185.1. Taxonomy (NCBI): domain Eukaryota; kingdom Metazoa; phylum Chordata; class Actinopteri; order Spariformes; family Sparidae; genus Acanthopagrus; species Acanthopagrus latus. The sequence goes on along the minus strand of NC_051039.1, from coordinate 30,430,075 downwards.
TTCATCAACATGAAAACGTTCTTTTTTTTCTTGTTATTGTAGGTATATAAATGTAATTTATCATGCTGTTAGGTGTGTGCTAAAATCCTAGAGCTAACTTTGTTATGCCACTGTGAAAATACAGTTCATGTGTGAATTTCAACATTTCAACTTATGGACTTCATGAGTTTATACATGCAGTCTTTATTCAGTTTGGGAAATCCCACCAACTCTGGAGCATTCAAGGCGGACTCAACAGGGACTAGATATCATAATCGCTTCACCAAACAAGGCTGTGTGCCTTCCACATTTGTGGATAATACGGAAAAAAATGTGCACATTTTTTTGTGTGTTTTGTGTGGCGTAGAATTGCTTCCTACTCCCATAATGTGAATATTTCCAATAGTTTAAATTTCAAAAGCAAAAATATATTGAAAAAAGATCAATAATGATAATAATTCCCTAAATCAACAACATGGTTTTACCTACAAAATATATGTGGTTAATCACAAAAAAACAACATTTTCAATGTAGCAAAAAGAAAGTTTGCCCTCCAATTCTGCCCTCTGTAATCTAACAGCATGAGAAATTAAGTCTATATAACTACAATAACAAACAAGAAACAATTTTTTTGGCACATGATAATAACTTGTCACGGTACCACTGCAGATCATGTCAACCACTCAAGGGATTGTCAATCATTCAGTTTCTGTTAAATCACTAATTTCCCAGCCATATTACTTTTTCTTTGGGAATCACACACTGTCATACACATCACATACTGTATGCTTATGATACAGTAAGAACTTCAGCCTCAATCATCACTGCTCCTGGATAGATAAACCACTACAAGTGGTTTCCACACATGGTGTTTAGGGGCATTATTCAGCCCCACATTCACTATGTCATCACGGGACATCCGTTGAAGGACTTGACCAGGTCCGAATCTTGGACCTGTCACTGATCGGTTAGGGCCCCGTCACTGAGGAAGATTGAGGGTGCTACATGTTTGAAATTCAGTACACGTTTACTGTTTCAAATCTCTCCATTTGACTACAAAAAACCCCAAAACTTTGGTTAGTAGTTTCTGAAGTCCCTTTTCAGTTGCTCCTATAATAAACAAAGTTTACTTTTAATTATTACGCTGGCTTAATAAGTTGATATTCTATGTGAGCAAATATATAAGGTTGTAGCCACTGATGACCGAAACACAGAGGTTAACGAAAATAATTAAAGGCTAAAGCTTGAGCTGGATATTTCAGGTATTGTAAAATTGATAATAATAGTTAATAAACTTATGCTAGTTAATGCTAACCTTATGCTTAACTTAGAGCTTTGGTAAACTCCCCACTCAAAGATATCTTCATGTATGCCCCCATGTTATAAGAAATATTGATCATTTTGATACTTAGCTGTTACCAAAGAGCAGCAAAATGTACATTTATGAGAGTGCAACCTTCTGAGGACACAGTTCTTTCCCCGTGCTGAAGGTGGAAAATGTTTGGTTTTTGGAAAGCGCCCGAAGAAGTGATTGTCCATTCAACTGCACAAATAAAGTTGCAACAAACAGTATAACAAATAATACACTAAAACACTTTAACTTTCTCACAAAACTGACATATTGATGTGTATATGTACATAATGATCATTAAATGATTTATTTGGATTAATTTATAACCCCTTCAATTAAAACCCTGAATAACACTGAGCTGTTGAGTGGTAGTAGTTGAACATCTTTGAATAAAGTGTCAAAAGTTAAGATAGCATGGCAATCTCAGTAAATTCATGATGCATTAAAAATGCATCCTTTTGACTTATGCCACCAAACAATCACATTATTGAGAGACATTACTGATCTAATGTCACCCATGTTGTCTTATTGGCTGTCATTTGTAGGTAGTCACACTGATAATAACTTCTCAGAGTCGTACTTATCAAATTACCCACATTTCCTGAAGGCAATATAATTGAGGAAGGACTTTGCAGTCAATTGTATCAAAATTCTATAGAAACTGAACTGAAAATTTAAAATCTATTTTTAGTTTGAATACTTAACAAACATTTTGGCCACGATTTGACTCTATAAGAGCTTAGTCACTCAGTCAACATTATTAACTAATTAGCAAGCAGTTCTTTTTTAGCAATGCTCTGCCAGCAAGCTGTTTGTGACTGAGGTGATAGATGGACTGGTAGCACAGACTACCAGTCAGTGTTTGCAACTAGCTCTGAGACAGCACTGCGGAGAGAGAGATAACTACAGTAGATAGTACATAAATGTACTTTAGAACTTTAGCTGAGCACTGGCAACTTTGAGTTTGGAGTTACAGGCACTTTTACAGACATTGTATCAATCCTTTGTCAGAGATTAAAATCACCTGATACAAGTAGTGCCCAGGTGGTGGAGTAGTGGCTTCAGGGTACTTCTTCTCTTTTTGCAGTTTACAGTCAACATTTGATTTATTTTTAATCAAATCAATGATCTACAGATGGCAATAAGGTGAAGAAAGGTCCTTTTGTTTGCTAATCGGTAACTAACCACTGATCGGTAACCGGTAACCGTAATCAGTAACCCTTACTGATATGGCATCTGCAGCGCAGTCATGCAGTACGTCACTTTTCTGTGTCAGTAAACAGTAACTGCTCCATTACTCCAATTTTGCCAAGGAAGTCCCCAGACCCCCTTAACTAAGAGCATAAAATGCAAGCGGGCATTCCATGGGTGTTGTCATGGGCTCCACCTTGACCACAAATGCCACTTCAGTGTTTCCCATAGAATCAGACTTTAACTGTGGCAGTGGCTGTCCAGCTAGGGCACACTTGAGATCTCCGCTAACTTCCACTTTAGTGCCGAGCTAACTTGAATGGGGGTAAAATGTAATTTCTGGCTATTCTAGACCCCTCAAGTGTGTTTTTTTACAGACGTGTCTTTCACAATGTTAGCTTTTGGGAAAACGTGCCCAGTGCATCACATGACAGTGTAATTACAAGGCTTGGCCACAACAAAAACTGTCGTCAAGGCCTGGTGCTCTTTGTGGGGGCTTGATCTCAACGATGAGGCCAGCCATCTTCTTCGCAGAGGAAGTTACGCTCAAGCCACTTGCTTTAAATAGCCCTCCACCTCTTCTTCACTGGTTTCACCGATGGACTAAAAACCACACCGCCATCCACTGTATCGGAGTGTATAACATCATACTATTCACTGACATGTGCACTGTCTTGAGTGAGAGAGAACGGGACGCATATCTCCAAAAATAGAATAATCATGTGGCTGCCAATGTTGATAGTGCCAAGAAGCCACTCTAACCTTACCTGGTCATAATGTACAGTTTAGATTCGATGTACTGAAAAGCCAAAGAATCTTTTGACTATCTTGTTCATAGTGAAAACTGTGTAATCATATTTTTTTATGATCTATGTTGTTAATAGAAATTTAAAATTCTGCTGCTGGATTTTTTTCTTCTCTCTCTTCTTGTCCATCTGACCCTGTCTGTCCTGTCTGTCCTGTCTGTCTCAGGTGGTTTATTCCCCAGGGGGGCAGACCAGGAGTATAGTGCATTCAGAGTTGGCATGGTTCAGTTTGGGATGGCAGATTTCAGACTGACTCCACACATAGATAACCTGGAGGTCGCCAACAGCTTTGCTGTCACTAACTGCTGTAAGTATCACTTTCTTTTATTCTGTTCTGAACACCGTTTGATATATTGTTGATATTATCCATCACAGTCATTGTAGCAGATCATTTTTAGATGTTTTTTTTTGCTTTTGAGACATTAGAACATTATTAGTATTAGTAATAGAGAGTCTGGCCAACAGGCTGTATTTTGAATCAATATCAGTATTTGATCTTTTGTCATTTCTGCATTTCAACAAATCTCATGAAATGATTCAACAAATGTGTTAATCTATAAAAGATATAATTTATAGTGATATTCTGAGGATTGGTATCAGAAAAGATCCTGTCATATTTTAATGAAGCGGTATCAATCCGATCTGGCAAACGAAAAATGTAAAAACAAGTGAGAATTTCATTTGTTTTTTCTGTGTCAACTAAAGATTCTAAACAGACATGTATTTCCCCATTTTGCTGGAAAGGTAGTTTCCCTAGTAAACCTACAACACTTATTGACTGTTATAGTCCCTACTGACCTGCTGGCTGCTGCTCCTCTTGGATTATACTCCCTCTGAACTACTCTTCGCTGCAGGACATTATCTGGGTGAAAGAGAGTGGGCTGAATGTCCGAAGGGCAGGCTGCCCCTCAATGCTGAAAACCAAGTCAAGCAAGCGTTTGTGTGGAGAGGTAACCCTCCCTGCAGACACTGCCTGTCTGCTCTCTCTAGGCCAGAGACACAGATGTGAGCAAAAGGAGTTGTTGTGCTTGAAGGCAGAAATACAGCTGGCAATCCGCTCAACGCCGCCAGCAACACAGACATGCCAGTGCACATGTATACATGCTCACTAAGGCTTAGACCAACTGTGTAGTTTATGACATTGGCACTGCACAGAGCAAATAATAAAATTGAAGAAAAACATAGATTTATCTTTCTATTTTGTTTTGTTTTGTTTTGTTATTTATTAGATTTTCCCTTTCAAGCAGAAATGCAAAACAAGCCTATTTTTTTCCCCAATCATTGATGGATACAGAAAAAAATGATAATCTAAATTCTCACTTGTTTTGTCATTTTTTTGTATGCCAGATCGAATTGATCAATGATTAAGAATAAACACATGATGATCCACGACCATGTAGTTTCTTTGAAACTTTATGCCGAGAAACAAGTTGTTAAAAACAGGGTAGAGGTTAAGATAAGGACTGAATTTCTGTCATTTGTACTACCTTGTTAGAGGAGGTTGTTTCAGTGAACAGTTACGGTAATAGTAATAGGATGAGTAAGGTCATAGACTACGTTATCTATAATTGATCTCATAATATCTTTAAGTTGAAATGATGGATAGCATGCAATCAGTCAGTCCACACAGATGCCCCACATTTTTATAAACCTCACTACAGGCATATGTTATGGTTGTTTTAGTGGTGGGCTCAGGCCACAGACCTTTGATATTCATTTGGTTTGTTATTCTTTTGGTATGATACATTTGTCTAATAAAATGTATTCAGTTATTTTTAACTGGGTTAGTGTAGAGTCATGTTACATTCCAAACTGCAACATTGGAAGCAATGGGAATGAGGACTCATAGATGCTGTATCCTCTGCCTTCATCAGAGCATGATGTAATGATGGCCTGAGGCTCAAAGCTCTGCTATTTAAGGAAAGTGCAGTCCACTGAAATAGCAGTTATAGCATGGAGTCCTCATTCTGCGTTCTACACCACTGGCTAGCACCTGCTACAAAGACATACAATGTGCAAATACTGCACTTCACAAAGACAATATGCCTACCTTATGTAGTTATGGAGATGTTCAGAGGAACTGTTGTAATCAGGAAATCGAACAGGTTACATGTTCAAAGTTGTGATAAATGTTTAAGTGACAAACAAAACAAACAGTAATGTTTTATTTTTCGGTCCTATTTTGTGAACTAAGGACTAATAATGGCATTAATTATATTGATTTTTTTATTATTGTCTTAGAAACTAGTTCATGCACTGCTTATCAATGTTTATAACATGTTGAATTAATAAGAATCTATATGGGTTAATAATAGCATAATTAAGACCTTTTTTTGGTTTATAAGTTAACAAATGATGCTCCACTCAGGTTTTAGTGGCCAATCACAAGTCACTGCAAGAAATGACACAAACAGGCAACATTTTAAAAATAAAACAGGAAACCAGAGAACATAGACTGGGATCATAACAGACGGGTTAGCAATTTGGACTTGAGATTCTAAGACAGTGAGCATTCAATTAAGTTACACAACTGACCTGTTGGGGCAGCAATACACCTGTGCTGCTGCTAGTCTGCCCAGGGTTTAAAGTACTCTGACGTGGAACTGGACTTCCTTCAGCGCAGCAAAGGTATAGTTCCACCCTCCAATAGTATGAGGCCGACCATTGAGTGCTAGCCAATCAGAGGCAGAGTAGGGCAAGTCTCCTCAAGAAATGTGACTGTGGTGTGGTGACCCTGCAACTCAAATAAAGTGGATGCAAATTTTATTAATGTTAAAAACAAATGGCGCTGAGCATTGGTAGGGGAAAATGGTGGAGGTGGGAAGCACTTCAGCATTTGGTGCCACAGATGAGGGCGCTGCATCCCTACATGATGTCATTTGAGTACGTTACCAGGAACAACGGCTACAGTTGCCACTGCGCCTTTAACTACCAATCATGTTTGCGAACACACCTGACCTTGTGAAAAGCTATCTGAAGAAAAAATTGCCTTGACAAAGTTGTCTGTTTCAAACCAGCATGCCAGCTATTTGAACACACGTGGCCTTGACCCAGAGTTTAGACGTCTATCTGAAATGCTTAAAAAAGGCAACATTTTCAATGAAAATTGTTGAAGTTATTAATCTCAACATCACAACATCTGTAAATAAGTGATAGTGGCCTTCATCTGTTCAGCAGTTCTTAAAGGATTTACATTTTAACTGTATTTTCTCTGTATTGTCATAATGTAGTTTCGGATGTATCATTTAATTCACTTTAAGAAGGAAGTACTTCATATGTTTCAAATTGTCACCTTGTTGCTTTAAAAATACTGCAGTAGAATTTTTAGCTGACATTCACATGCATACGGCAACGCAAATACCTGTATGGAAAAATAAATTGTGCAAAGTACACAATGACACATTATACTGTGCAATTCTTCTTACAGACAATTTAAATTGGATAACCAAGTAAGAATTTTTGATAAAAAAATAAAAATCCTACACTGTTTGCTAGTTATTAGTGCCATAGTTTAGTGGCATTAGAATATTGAGTAAATAAATCATTATATTAATTTCACATTCATTTGAAGAAAAAGGGTTAAAAGAAAATTTAATGTTGACTGTTAACTGTAAAAAAAAAAAGAAGTGAAAACAAAAGTGGGACAAAGAATTCAGTAATACTCAGTGTTAGTTGTCTCAGTCTTTTACTGAGGTCTTTGTTCCCTGAAGCCACTACTCCACCGGCTGGTTACAATTTGAATATGGTTATTTTGATCTCCGACGAAAGATTGATAAATGTACACCGGAGTTAGTTGCTTAGCTAAAGTACTTCCGTACATGTATTCAGTGTAAACTTGCTGTGATGTTACATTAAACTGCAGTTCACTGTTAAACCCTTCATGTTCCCCTGAAAAGAAACTCCTGTCCCGGAGTGTGCCTCTGCTGTAAGCCATTAGCTCAGTCAGCTTTTAGCTCTCATGCTGTACAGCTCGAAAAACTCCCACTCCGACTCCTACTCGCATGCGGTCGTTACAAAATATATTCATCATAAACAGACAACTCCAATGAAAAACTGAACTGAACACTTACTCCCAAAGGAGGATCTATTGAATATGCATTCATATGGTGATTGTAGAGGGTACAGTGTTTACAGGGCTGACCCTGTAGTAATAATCTGTCATGTGCAGCTCTTTTGATGTTTTGTTTTCTTCATTCATATATTTGTATAACATTACATTTGTGACTGTTTTGCTGTAACATTGCCATAATCGGTTAATGCACCACCTATTAAATACCCTTCTACTCTCTGATATGGGACTGAAGACCTGCAGGTCTGATTGTATAATTGTATATTTAATTGGGGCTACTCATTTGCATTCCAATCAGTTCACACCCATTCTAAAAATATTCTGATATGCAGCTGATGTGTGTATCAAAGACACCATAATATATCAATATCAGATGTATAATTTGCACAATTATCAGCTGCATAAAAACCTAAATGTTATAACAGTGAGTTAAACATTCATGATGTAGGTGTCATCATTGGTGTTGAGCACAAGAACACCCATCCTTTCACAATTTATAAGATTTTTAGCTAGATTCTGCCTGTTTGTTTGTGTAACTTTACTTAAAATGTTGCTTTTTCTCTTTTTCCTAGTTTGCTCCCAGTTTTCTCGAGGTGTCTACGCCATTTTCGGCTTCTATGACAAGAAGTCGGTTAACACCATCACATCCTTCTGTGAGACACTTCATGTCTCCTTCATCACGCCTTCTTTCCCAGCAGAAGGAATGAATCAGTTTGTTCTGCAGATGAGGCCAGATATCAAGGGGCCACTAGTTTCATTAGTGGAGTACTACAAATGGGAAAAGTTTGCCTATCTATACGACAGTGACAGAGGTAATGAGAGTTTTATTATGTATTACATAGAGCATGTGAACATGTCATAGCTATATATAGAGCATTTGTGTTCGGACTTCTAACGCAACTCCAATTGAAGGGTCCCCTCATTTTCAAACAACCAAGATAGGTACTGAGTGGATACTGATTTTAAAAGTCTCCGTACACAAACAATCTAATGACAAACTTGTTTTTGCCATTTCTTTTTATAAATACCATAAGACTGATATATCTGCAATTTACCATATTCAGGGTTCAAGCCTGAAGAACTAGAATATTATTGTTTTTGTCTCCGTTTGTAATTACTTGTCTTAATGTTGCGGCTCAAACTTGGCCCAATAACGATCAATGGTGTGCAAATCCTTCCCAAGAAATGTGAGTCAAATTAGCCACATGGTAGTGCTTTTACAAATGCAATTTTCAAAGGGCACAGGCCAAACATAGTTAGTGTGATAAAGTTGAAATTGTACACACAAGTCCAGCGTGAAGTGGTCTACAAAGACAGTCTCAGGGTGCGTGATGGCCAATTAGCATAAATCTATTTTTTCAAATTTGTTTTAATCAAGAACAACTTGGGTATACAGCATTGTGGGTCAGAGATACATATTAAAATCAAAAATGGGTGTGCAAAAGGCAGGGCTTAGAATAAATTGACCATGACGAACCCTAACCCATGAATCTGGAAAAGGTCTACCAAAGCATTTTGACCACTACTCATAGGGGGAACCAAATGCAACAACTGCAAAATTGAAAATCCAGTGGACACAATTTCACCATTTTTGGTGTGAATACTCTGGGGATAAGTATTAACTGACATCTGAAGTGCCACATTGATTGGTGCAAATGGGTGAGGTCTATCACAAATTGGCTCAAAACTCAAGATGCCTTGGAGCAAAGGTCTGCCATGATGGATTTTTTGCTAGTTCGCATTAGTTGGAAAAATAAGTAAAGAAGTCTTTTTTCAAATTTGACTCAATCATCACCAAATGTAGTTTACATCATTGACATTACAATTTTAAATGAGCAAGTATGTCGAAACACACTGCAGGTATTGATCAAAATATCTTCTGAAAGGGCCGGACTTTGGCCATAACTTAATAACCATTGGTCCAATCATCATACAACTGAGATCTTCAGGCCATGTTTGGGAATAGGGCTGTCATAGCATTGAGCCCACCATAGAGGCCAAATACCCCAAAATTTGGACCTTCAAACCTGGGGGACAGAATTTCATAATTTTTGCCGAAACCTGCTCATTGCTGCTTGAGGCTTCAGTTTTGACCGATTGAGTTCATTGAGCGAACACAGCTTGACCCCATCTAATAGCTGCATGAGGCTATATATGACATAAGTTTTTTTAATTTAAACTGTCTGATTGCCATGCTTTTGTATCTTCCTCTTATATCCCTGTCAATATCTCTGGATGTATTAGGTTTTTCTGCATTTCAATGTAATTTTTCATGGGCTTACACTTATTATATTGGATTCTTATATGACTTACACATCAGGCCTTTAAGCCCTGTAGGGTTGCTCATACATAGAGTTTCTTTACATGTCAGTTTCAAGTCCACCTGGCTGACAGCCATTAGATCGATGCGTCAATTTTTAGCTGCTGCTGGTTTTCAGGTTGTCGCCAAACAGCTGAGCTCAGCCTGAGGTGACAATCTCGCAACTCCCCACACTGTCGCAGATTCTGTCAGTGTAAACTCTCCTAATATCTTCTCTCCTTTATTTTTTGAGGTAGTTCCCTCCCCAGACAGCTTAACAACCATTCACACCTTGGCTCACCTAGCCCTAGCAACCCACATGAAGGCCAGTACGGTCAACGACCCACAGGTGGCCCTAACAACTCTGAAACTCAGAGCTCACACGTGTCCTTAATGACTCTGTAAGGACACTCCCACACAGACTTAAAAGGCCTGCAACTTCCCTCCAGTTAGAGAGAACTAAAGAAGCCCCTTGGATGAGAGATTAAACATTTTCAAGAAAACAAACAAGTCCAGTTGTTTATGAAACAATATTATATAAAAGGGTACTCTGATTAAACTTTGATGCCGTTTTTTTATAACTTCACAGTAACTCAACAAGCATTCTGATTCAACTAATCATGTTTTGTTTATTTGTGTAGGTCTTTCTACGCTTCAGGTAATACTAGACACTGCAGCAGAGAAAAAATGGGTTGTCACAGCAATAAATGTTGGCAACCTGAAAGATGAGAGCAAGGACGAAGCCTACCGCTCCCTGTTTCAGGTACTGATGTTCTGTTCACACACAGCACTACATCCTCTCACTACCATCAAGCATTTTTAAAACGCCATGATGCACAAAAACAGACACTATGGTCAAAAAGCCTGTGGATCTTTCACTCCACTACCACAGATTACATTTCAAGCTCAATAGTGCAGTGCCCATGGGATATTTGGAGTGCCTGTTGCCTGTTGACCCAGTGTGGTATGCCTCTTCCAAGCGTGACAGTGAAGTAAACCGTGCAGTTAATTTGGTCATTAAATTTGTTTTACATGTACGCAGATTTGGTCACATTTTCAGAAGACCAATAATAAATTCAGTTTTGAATTCATTTGTGACAAAGTAGTGTGTTCCACTCATTCCATCAGAGAAAAAGTTTACAAGTGGATGTAAACTTTTGACCATGACTGTATATGATGTGCAGTGTGTATGGAGGAAACATGTTTTTTGCTTCTGTATTTCACAGCCACGCTCTCTCTTTCTCTTTAGCTAATCAATGCACACACTACACACTGGCTTTTTCTGTTAAGGAGCTGTGCTACTCTTGAACACATATACACTTGAGACAGTGGCCTTGTATTTTATTTTTTTTCCAAATATATTTTTCATTGAACAAGTTTCGCAAAGGACATAAAAGACAAAGAAGACAAGCACAGCACCGAAACAATTCAAGGTGAAAACAGGCAGCTAAACACAACAAGAAATGAGACCACCGTTAAAATTGAATAAGAAACAAACAGACAAATAAAAAAAAATTGTTTCAGGGAGCATGTAGTAGAAAGCAAACTCTGGAGCAAACATCTGGAATGCCGTACATACATATCTTAAACAAGACAAGTGGCTAGTCCTTTTTTATTTGGGCTAAATCCATCAATCCTGATTTCATCCTCTGGGCATTAGCAGCTCCCATGTGGTCAAAGAAAGTGTTCCAGATCCTGTAGAATGTGAAGGGCTTGTCATTTAAGGCCATGGAAAAGGCTTCAAAATGAATGACATTTGTCACAGTACACTGATTCAGTGTTGGAGCTTCATCAGTGATCCAAATTAGTAGAATACACATCTGGGCACAGTGCAGCAGAATATGCTAAAGTTTTCTGTTACAAAGATCAACAGGGATCTCATCAATCGGACCCAACAAGCAAGACCTGGCACCAAGACATAAAGGGCACTTAAAGATCTTATCACGCTGTTGAGCAATTGTGACCCCAAACTTTTGGTCATGGTGGAAGCTCCACAAACAATGAAAAAATGAGCAAACAGCCAATTGACATGTTCTGATATGGCAGGATTTGTTCTGTGTTTTGCCTCAGGAGAAATATATATTTGATGTAAAATCTTAAATTGCCGCTCAGGCTGAATTGGATGCTAAGACATTGGTCGGCTGGATACACAGGGGATCCCAGTCCTCTAGTTCTATTATAGTACCTAGGTCAGATTCCCATTTGCCTTTAACTTTATTGGAGTTGTCCTCCTTGAAGCTGCACAGTATCCTATAAAGCTGTTTGGTAAAGAATTTAAACTGCAAATTATCCAGCCACAGAGACTCTACCCCAGAGGACACTTTAACTTGGACAGTATAAAATTCCAAACTAGCAGATATTTAAGGAAGTCAACATTTGTGACACCAAACTTGTTTTAAACTTTCTGAAATGAGACGATCGAGCCACCCTTAACCATGACTCTAACTGCTCTGATGCCTCTGCGGCTTCAATCAGTGAGACCAGCCCGAAGGCCAGGTGGGAAGTCTGGGTTATCACAAAGAGAGGTTTAATAACGAAAAACAATAATGGTACCCTTCTAACTTCCTGACCTGCCTACAAATATTTAACATATTCTTTAAAAACCAATAGTCTTTTATCAATAACAATACTTTTTCAGGAGAAATCCGTAAGTGGTTGCACAGGGGGATCCCACTGTAGGTCAGAGGCTAGACAGCAATGCAAGCTGCCTGAGCGTCCGGTATCTGCCATAACTACGTAATTTCAATTTCAGCTTGCATGAATACAGCCACCTCTTCCTGCTTGTGTGTGTTTTTTGGCACAGTTTCTTCAAACTATATATGAGTTAAAAGAGAAATAATTTCTTTGTAGCTAAAGCCCTGGCCCTAATAATCGTACTCTATATCTTCTCAAATTTGCTGGCCAGCACAGGGTTGATTGTGACATATGACTTGAAAAGTGCTGCTATGGTCAAACATTTTTATTCCAAATTTTAGCACAAAATTGAGTTATTTATTAAATAATATATATCAAACAGTGTGGCTTATCAACATTGTCAAGAAAGGAAAATTATGAAATATTACTTGATGTTTAATACTTTAAAATATTAATCTGTTTTCAGGATCTGGAGATCCGTAAGGAGCGACGCATTATCTTGGATTGTGAACAAGACAAAGTGAAAGACATAATGGAACAGGTTGGTCCCAATTACTATTACTACTTATATGAATAAATTCTCTAATTATGCAGATAATCATATTCATCCTCCTCCAAGATTCTTCAGCCCCTTCAACGGGCTTGCAATCTCTCCTCTGCAGTATTATTGTACCAAACTGCATTAAGTATTATGTTTATGGTTTAAAAAAAGAAAACATTTCTTCCTCCACATTAACTGAGACTAACCTCATGTAGTTGTTTTTTTAATACCTGTTTCTCAGCACCTGAACACCAGGCTTTATAACATGGCTCCTTATCTGCAAATCACATCGTATACTGTATTTCCCTGCGGTGTAATGTAATTTTTTTGCGATATAAGAACTTGGGAGGACTTGCTCTCAGGCCCAAATCTTTGGTTGTAATCGGTGGATCCAGGTTTTTTTGCACTGATCCTCCTGATATATTTATATATGTTATAATGTAATTGTTTTGCATAATTATAAGCTGCTTGCTTTTTAAGTTTATGACAATTTTTGATAATTTGTTGTTTATAATTGACACAGTTTGCAACCTTTTCCCACCAGGTGATCACTATAGGCAGGCATGTGAAGGGATACCACTATATCATCGCTAACCTGGTGAGTTTCCGTTTAGGTTCAACCTGACTAAATACTGATCAAATGCTTTTAAGAACGTTGCTCGATCAGGTGTCAAATAGCAGGTTTACAGTCAGTAAACAGCAATCACATCAAACTAAGCTGCAGCCGAAGGGCAGGTAACAGGCATACGTATTTACAAAGAGATAATAAGCGGGCAAAAATTGCTGTAGTAGTCAGGCTCATTAAGCAACATAGATGATTTGGCAATGGGTGATCTTTGGCTGACTAACATTTGTATTTACAGCCAAATTATTTTTATATACCATATACACAGCATACAAACTGTTGGAATCAGGGTTTTAGGTATATTAGCTAATGTTAGCATAGCACAGCAAGCCATATCAAAATATAGCAAGATAAAAACAAAGCTTATTTTTACTGATAATTATGTTGATAATAACACAACACACAAACATGTACACACACACAGTATGTGTCTGTGTATCTGTCTAATGCCCTTTCAACAAGATGGTAGTTATGGTAATAGAAGTTGTTGATGGTGTTAACCATCATTGTTTTTCACTGTGATATACATTCAAACATGGTTAGTTTTGATTAATATGTGGGTACAATTATTGAGACAGAAATCATTGCCCTACATGGTCCTGGGGCTCCATTAGACCCCGACCCAAAATAAGACATTTGTACAAAAGCTTCAAATTAATTTTTTTCTTCTTTGGTCATGTTGTCGGTTTGTTCCAGGGCTTTGTAGATGGGGACCTCTCTAAAATCCAGTATGGAGGTGCAAATGTGTCTGGCTTTCAGATAGTCGATTTTGATGATCCAGTGGTGGCCAAGTTTGACCAACGATGGGAGGCTCTGGAAGAGAAGGAGTATCCTGGAGCTGATACACGGATCAGAGTAAGATTTGCTCATTCAACACTAGTTCATAGGGTATTCCAATTAATTTGTATTGTTCTATGGTAAAGAATCTGTGTGAAAAGGTTTTAGATTACATGGAAATACTCCAAGGATCAGAATAATATTAACTAATTATGCTAATATTTTTGTGGCTGGGCAACCAGCATGAGCAGCACTCTTTCCACTTTTTCTGTTTTCCTGACCTTGAATTTCTCTTTGCTTGGGTGTATGGTATGTTTGTGTCCAGTGGGAGGAGAGGCACAGAGGGCTTTATATAGATTAACCAGCATAAAATGAGTTTTTGGCATTTTTGTGGAAGCTGGGTCTCATACATTGCATTGAGAACAGATATATGTCTGTTTCTGTGGGGTCCTTTAGGATTGGAAGACCCCTGTTCTTGTCTAGAATTTTATGGGTCTGACTTTTTTTTTCTGACAGCCTTCATCTCAGTGTGCCAGTGTTTTTGTTATCTTAGATCAAGCTTGAACTTATAATACTCTATGCCAATGTTTTGGGGTTTTTTTGTCTTTCAGTATACCTCAGCCCTCACCTTTGATGCTGTTCATGTGATGACCGAGGCGTTCCGCTTCCTTCACAAGCAGAGAATTGACATGAGTCGTCGTGGCAACAGTGGGGACTGCCTAGCCAATCCAGCAGTGCCCTGGGCCCAGGGGGTGGAGATTGAACGTGCCCTCAAACAGGTAACCATGGATTTAGACTCTCTTTAGTAAAATGAGATAGACTGACCCTGTTCTAATAGAATTCAGTGTTTGCTTTTGGTGAGGAAAACATTTGAAAAACTAAGCTGAAAACAAAGACTGCACTGAAAACCCTTTTGTGTGTAATTGCTGTTAGAAAGCTATGACCTCCAAGATGTCAGGATTATTAGCCTTGGGTGATTGCAGCCCTGTCCATTCATTCAATTGCTGCGTTTGCTCAGTGGGGCTGCTAATACACAGGGCTCCAGCAAATAAAAGCAGGGATATCCAGCAACTGTAAGTCTTGACAGGAAATGCCCAAAGGCAATGTCCATGCCTGTCAGGGCACTGGTTCTAGCATTCTGTTGGCCCTTTCCAGGGATAGCGGGGCCTCCCTCAGATCAAATGCTAGCTGTAGCAGCATGTTAAACAGAAACTGTCAGGTCCCCCTGGTACACCAGTTTTCCAAGCATGGTTCCTCCACCTTGCCTTTAGATCTCAGCATTTGTTTTGTGGTAACTTATTGTTGCTGGCTAGTTTCCCTGCTGAAAATCTAGTCTGGTCTATGTTGGTTAGTGCTGGTTTGGTGCTGATGAAGCTGGTGACCAGCATCCCATGGTGGTGACAAGCATCCAATCACCAGCATCCCATGGTGGTGACAAGCATCCAATCACCAGCATCCCATGCTGGTGCTGGTATAATTCCATCAGTTCTGACATTAAGCTCAAATTAAACTGGCTTATTTTCAGACCCAAAAGATGCTAGCTTGTTTTCCAGAATCCTGACCTCTGTATCCAGCGTGCTGACAAAGGCCGCTCATAAGGTTGGGGGCTATATGTAGCATTAGCAGTAGCAGGCATGCTAAGCTATGCACCTGGCTCAGCAGCACCCTCTGTAATGGAGTAATATTAGTTTACTATTAGTTTACTAATTTATTATTGTTATTGCAACACAAGCAATCTTCCTCTCCATGTCACCACACTTGCCATACTAATTTAATTATTCAAGGCAGCTCTCTTCGCCATTTCTTTTCTTCGAGTGTTTTTCTTCACTTGGAGTGGTAGTCTAAGCCATCACTTGGACACTTGAAATTGATTGAGCTTACCCTGTTCTGCTGTTGCCTGTAAACAGAAGGAGCCCGCTTTTATCATGTTCATGAGCAGACATGACTATGGTGGCTATGGTTGACAATGCTAACGGAATTCATATAGCATTTATGAAATAATTTATTAACGGTATCATTGTAGTCCAAACAAATGCGACGTTGCACACCCTTGAACCACACAGCAGTCATGCTGAAACTCTCAGATCTATCTATCTATCTATCTATCTATCTATCTATCTATCTATCTATCTATCTATCTATCTATCTATCTATCTATTAGGACTGTTTGACTGTCAACTAGATGGATCTCCACTCTGCCATGCTTTTCAGCAAAGAATGTGCCATCGTCTCTTTTGATCCAGTGGTGTCAGCTGTGCTTGTGTCCACAAATAGGACTTCTATTCTTCTATTCTGAGATCCTTTGAAATCCTATCATTCATGGAATGGCTTTGCATGTAGCGGCCTCAGACAATAGTTCTCTCCCTGTCCTTTCTGATTCTTCTTGAGTTTTGTGTTTTGCTGGTGTCCTTGTAATTACCGGTAGATGAGGTAGTATCTGCAGTCCAGTCAGGTTGCACAAATAGTCCAGTTCCTCCAGGATGCACATCCATATGTGTGGTCACAAGAGGGAGGAGATACCAGGAGACCGGCTGTTCCCATCTGTCTTCTAGTTGACAACCAACACTAGCTCGAACTTCCATTCTTCCAAGACTTGTCGACCCTCTATCCCTCTCCCCTCATCCCTTCATCTCTAACCCTTCAAGTCCTCAGTCCTCTATCTCTCTTCCCTCAAGCTCTCATCCCCTCAACCCTTCACCCTTTGGGTGCCGTTTAGCTCAGTTGGTAGAGCAGGCATCCCATGTGCTGAGGCTCTGCAGCAGACCCAGGTTCAACTCCCAGTCTGGGTCCCTTTGCTGCGTGTCACTCCCCCTCTCTGTTGCCCTGTTTCCTGTCACCCTCTTCAGCTGTACTATCAATCAAGGCCAAAAAAAATTATGTTTTTTAAAAGTTAATAAAAGTAGCAAAAAAACCCTTCATCCTTCAACTTTGCCCCCTAAGCCACAATCAACTGGTCTCTGTAATTGGATTTATGTAAGGCGTGTAAAAAACTTGCATTTGAAACTGTCAACCTAAAATTGCTTAGCACTGCTGCCTTTAACTTGGTCTGACATCAAATTAACCTATGAAACCACACAAATATGCAGTGAGTTTTGATTATATGTACATTTGTTGCAGCCTGGCAATTTTATTCAAGAATGTTTGTATGTTTAATTGAAGAGCTATATAAAGACAAATGACTTTGACGTTTTGTTTTTTTTTATCCACTGAGGTGCAGGAAGGTTTCTTCCACTAAATATCATAACATAATTATGAGATCACTTGACATATACATATACTTATTTATGTATTAGTAGTTTCACCACATTTTTTAATTTTCTCATTGGATGTATTTGGTTGCGGTGCTAAAAACCTTTGTCTCTGTGTGTGTCTATAGGTGCGTGTAGATGGCTTAACGGGTAACATTCAGTTTGACCAGTATGGGAAGAGAATTAACTACTCAGTGACAGTCATGGAACTGAAGAACAATGGGCCTGTAAAGGTAACTTAAGAATCAATTTGCCATTATGAATACCATGATGGTATGTAGATATGTGAAAAATATATGAAGTGTCAATATCTGTGTGTGTGTGTGTGTGTGTGTGTGTTTCCTTAGATTGGGTATTGGAATGAGGTGGATAAGATGGTGGTGACAAAGACAGACCTATACCCTAATGACACCATGGGAATGGAAAACAAGACAGTCGTCGTTACAACCATACTGGTAATGATGGAGAGTGTAACAGTTGCAGTGGGAATTAGCAAAAGTACAAAGGCTGTATTTTCTGAACTTTTAAACCAAAATGCATTAATATTAGTCACATGGCAATATGGAAAACACATTTCACTTAATACTCAAGCCAGTCATTGTTAGAAGATAAAATAAAGTGTGTGTGTGTCTGTGTGTGTAGGAAGCGCCCTATGTGATGCTGAAGAAGAATGCTGAGCTGTTTCAAGACAATGATCGCTATGAAGGTATGTCTTTTTGGACTGTGAGTGTGTGTTTAAAAAAGCTTTAATAATGTTACACATATTGCATGAGTGACTGTGATGTCACAGTAACAACAGTTTCACACTTCTAGGTAGATTCGTGTTTGCTTTGGTTACCATTTTTCAGCCATAACTGTAACATTTAAAGATATATAGTGGTCTGACCTAGCTGAGGTTTCTGCTGTGCTTACTTTATGTATTGTGTTGCTTTGTCATATCTTCTCAACAGCGCATCTCAGACTAACTGCTAATTTGGGTTAACTTAAGCTGTCCTTTTATTTCGTCTGTGGTCCAACAGCGACCAACCGTTGAGTGAAAGTGAAAGTTGTGTTAGTGATAAGCCATGATAGCATGGAACATGCATTTTAGATGAAATAGGTGTATAGATGTAGAATGCTGGCTTTTGAATATTTGACCTATCAGGGAGCAGATAAGTATCTGTTTGAGGTTTGTTGACTAGGATCTGAACAATATTGAGGGCTTTATAGGATTTCATAATATTGAGTCAACCTCTTCTGACACTTTTCTGTTATGAATGGCACACTGTTTACACTCGGTTTGACCAAGTCTAGCAAAGGACAAAGTTATGACATGGCTGCAATTATGGCTGGGTGCACATCTGGTTTACATGCATGTGTTCCAAGACATTCAAGAGGAAGCTTTGTTTATGAACTATGATGTCTACATTATGAACCTTGCCATTCAGGACATACAGAGACATGCTGGATGTAGTGAAAGATCCCATCAATATGAACAGAAAGTCACCCAAAAGTTTGCCATGGTTTTACTCCTTTTGTATACCAGCAGGTGGAAACAGCTTATGCCCACTATGCCGCTTCCAGATAGACAGTGTGAGTCAGCAGTGACTTGGTCTGTACTGGAGAATTATTTCAGCAAGTTATTTAAGTGATTTGAAACAGTTTGCCTGTAAAGAGATAAAGACTGAAGGGAGGACTGATACAACTTGAAAGAACGCATTTGGCCATAGAAATGAATGGCGTATCATCTAGAGCTTTGGAGTCTTGCCTATTTTTACTGAAAAAAAAAAAACAATCTGAAATGGACCTGTAGACAGTCATATTGACATCATACCACGTTTTCACTACAGTTTTAATGTCTGTATCTGTAGAATATGTCACAGACATGAAGAGAACACACAAAAGGACAAGGGCACTTCTTTTTTCCAGCGCACTCTCCCTTCATCTCTTTCTCCATCTTTCTCATTCTCATAAGGGACAACCACATCATCATTTTTATTTATAAAAACTCAGGTTGGTGTTTATTTGCATTACTCATACAGTGTTACCTGCCTCAAAAAGCCATCTTACTTTACTGTACACTAGCTGTAAATTAATGTTAGCAAGCATTGGCAGGCCAAGGTTGTGTGCGTCAGTGTGGTTTAATTCAGGACAACTCTCCCTTCATCCATTTTTTCACCCCAAAAGTTAAAGGTAATCTCTGAGCTCTCTTTCCAGTAGTAAATGGTATAACAAATCAGAGCAGAGTTTGAAGCAACTAGGCAGTCTTTATTCTCCAGAAGGGGCTGGCTTTAAGAAGCTCTTTTCCCCCCTTCTGCCCGGCCCTTCATACAGCAAACATCTTTTGTTTAGTTTTATTCTATTAAGATATTATGAAAGCCACTTTATGTAAGTGATATTGGTAGGTTTTCAATATAGTGAACTGCAGGGGGTCCTGTGATGGGCACACCAAGGGTGTAAATGCCCCCTACACACCGCCCAGACTGAAACCAACGTCCAACTGCCTTTATCCGGCCACTCTGTTGCCTCTTGTCTGACCCTTTCAGCAGAAAAGTAGCATTGAACACAACACTTCAATGTGTTGCCAGCTCCACAGTAATGTGTACATTCTGTGCTTGCATGAGATGCAATAAGCGGGTGGCTCTACATGAAAATAAGAAATGATGGAACGGAGTGCATAGAAAAACAAAGTGCACACATTATTCCGCCCCTCCCACACACCGTGCTGATTCGCTAGCACACTGCCAATGAGAATGGCCATACAACCAGCCCACAACCAATCAGAGAATCCAACGGCTCAGACGGCCGACAGCCAACCTCCTCAGACTTTGCATGTTGAATCGGAGCAGACAATGTCCGCGGGTCTCGGAAAGCTTCCAACGCAGCTGAACACACCGAACATATTTGCTCCCGACTTCGTCCAAGTCTCCCCAAACGCTTCAGACGTCCAATGGTTGGGCCACTGTGTTCCTGCCTTAAGGTGTGCTAAACTACCCTCTTCATGACGTTCATGATGTGAGAGGTCAGTGCAATTAGCCTGTAGTCATCTTGTGCCACAGAATGTCCTTGTTTGGACACTGGAACAAGGCAGGACGTTGTGGTGGTGAAAGCTGGTGTCTGCTGTGGGGGTTGGTCTGAGGCTGTAGGGGCTATGGGTGTTGTGTCCTTGAGTGGTTGCTCAGAGGTGCAGCAGGGGGGCCGCCGGAGGTGGGGGAGCTGGAGCCAAAACCTGTTGAAAATCTGGTTGAATTCATTTGCTCGCTGTTCATTTCCATCAGCTGCTCCTCCAGATTTCCTCTGGAAGCCAGTTACCTCCCTCATCTCATCCCACTGGATACGTCCCTGGCGTTGTTGTTGTTCTCCAGTTTGTACTCCAGTTTTCTCCTGTAGATGTCCTTACGCTATCTGATGCTGTGTTTTGGTTCTCTTTGAACACACCTAGCTCCCTAACCTAAAGGCCCTCTTCTTCTCATTGAGTAGGGCCTTTAGGTCGCTGCTGACCCAGGGTTTGTTTTTTGGGTCACAGCAGACCTCTTTAGTGGGGATGGAGTTGTCCGTGCAGAACCCAATATATTATGAGAAAGATTCATATATGTGTTTTTTTTGTCGTTGTTTTTTTTTCTTTTTTTGACTGATGCTAGGTTACTGTGTTGACCTGGCTGCTGAGATTGCAAAGCACTGTGGTATACGCTACCAGCTAAGGATTGTGGGAGATGGCAAATATGGAGCAAGAGATGCAGAAACCAAGATCTGGAACGGTATGGTTGGAGAGCTGGTGTATGGGGTAAGATTTAAAACATACTCACAATAATACACCATGAATGAAAATTCAGTTTTGTTACTGCTGACAGTCATAGAAATGTGGGTTTTGGTAAGCCTTAGGTGTTTTAAATTGACAATTTTGGACCAGATATAGATGTTATGCATTTATTTGGTAACATGACATAAAACAAACAAGGATAATCCACTTCTGTGAGACAAACCCTTTCGAATCATCCCTTGATGGCCCGGAACATCAGTAGCAGGGTTCCTCAGCCAAATGATGTGCTAAATCAGTGACATACATATATCCCATAGGTAAACCGGTTCAATAGGTTGTGATGAATACATTGATTGGGTGGTTAGAATGAGTCAGATAAATTGGAGTTATTGAATGCCAAGATGGTTATATGGATGAAATAGGTGGTAATCTGTAGGAAAGGAAGTTTACTGTTGGGTGTGAAGCAGCTGGATAGAGCAGGAGTTAAGATGGATTGAGTGAAGTCTGTAGTCAGGCAGCAAATACTGAAAGGTTTTTATAAATAGACTAGGTGAATGGTTAAAGTCAAAGTGGCTAGTTTGGTGAAGTAAGTTGGAACCCACATTATTTTTGCAGGGGGCAGATAACGTGTGCCATTTGTCAAAGGCTGTTATAAACACAGTCACATCTGCTCCTTTGATATCTTTTGAATGCAGGGCTTACCGTGACACCACAGGAATCCTTTGGTTTTTTTGAAGGGAACATTGAGCATTTTGAACCTGTTTTGATTGTAACAAGATTCCCATGGCATAGTGGTTCATCATTTTATTTTGTGTCACAGCTTAAAAGGTAATCAGTGTAATGAATGTGACAAGGGAATTCACTCAAGATTTTCTTTAATATCTATCTTATAAAAATGTGTTATTGATATGTCTAGAAATATGTCTGTTTTGTTTAGATATGTACTTCTATTATCCTAAAATGTTTCCAATAAACCCACATAAATCTGTACTAATATCCTAACGTATGTTTAAATTGGTAATTTCTTAGAAAGTCAGACTGAGGAATTAACAAGTCTAAAACTGTAATATGACAAATATTTTTGAGTGTGATCCTGTTTTGATACATTTCTGCCCAAATCACTTTAAACAAATGTAATTTATTACAACGAACATTAATACATACTGAACAAACAGGGTTGTCACTGAAATAAGCAAACAAAGTAGAGAAAGACAAGTGTTACCTTTTATATCTTTTTTAAATAACCCCCTACTATCTGCAAATTATCTGTTAAGCTCAACAGCCTCCTAGACAGTGGGATTGCCATCAGACCAGATAAAAAAGTGTCTTGTACATCTTTCTGCTCTTTTCAGCAGCTTACACAGTTACATGAATGGATCACGCTGTCAAACACTCTCACTCTGTCTTTGTCTCTTTATCAGAAAGCAGATATAGCAGTTGCTCCACTGACGATCACTCTTGTTCGTGAAGAGGTGATAGATTTCTCCAAACCCTTCATGTCTTTGGGAATCTCCATCATGATCAAAAAGCCACAGAAATCCAAACCAGGGGTCTTTTCCTTTCTGGACCCACTGGCCTATGAAATCTGGATGTGCATTGTCTTTGCCTATATAGGAGTTAGCGTTGTACTCTTTCTGGTAAGTCAGTTTGTTTGTGTATATATGTGTTTTGTTTCCACAAGAATTCTCAGATGCTTTCCTGTTAGCATGGCTGTTAGATGTTCCTAATGTGAGTGTATTGGTGGCATGCATACATAGTTTGCCTGAAATGTGGTGACTAGTTGTAGTTAAAGCCTGAAACTAAGATTCAGATCTCAGTAATGCACATGCACAATGTATATATAATGTAAATATAGGTTTATTAATTACATCTAAAGTGTGTGTGTTCTATCACATGGACAGGTAATCACCAAGATTACCAGATGTTGCTGAACTGCTTTGACAGCCAGTGACCCCCAGATTCCAGTGGGCCTGCCTGCAAAACTTTATAGCCACATTACGTCCATCATACGGCAGCAAACAGCCGCTGGAGCTGATTGCAGGGGTTCTAGAAAATGCTCATGTTGTCACCAGCTGCGCTATGGTGCGTTTTGGCAGCATCCCAGTAGTGGCTAGCTTTGCTCTGGGATAATTACATGTCAAGTCCATTTATTGTTGGCTGTGGACTGCAGCTGTGTCAAGCTGCACAGAGCAGATCGAACCAGACAGGAAGTGAGACAGTGGAACAGCACAGTACAGCTTTACAGTTCTGAGAGGGAAGTTTGCCATTGGTTTTCTCAGAGCGGTGGACCACTGATGCAGGAGCTGCTCCTCTCCAGAGGACACACCGTCTGTCTTATGCTTTGTTTTGATAGACAGCCCCCTAGCGGCGGAAATTACATATTGTACTTTTGAGCACAGTTGCTCTGTTGTAATGTGCACAGATCAGCACATTTTTAACAAGGGACCACAGCATTGTGGGACAGTATGAGGCTAACCACAGGAGCTGTTGTTGACTGCAAGAAACAACACAAAAGTCTTCATCTATTGTGGCTGTAGCTCAGGAGGTGGAGTGGTTGCTGGTTCAGTTCCCCAGCCTTATTACACATCAAAAGTAACCTTCACCAAGATACTGAACCCCGAATTGCTCCTGATGATCAGTCATCAGCCTTTGCTATGAATGTCTGTGTCAATGGGGGAATATGACGAGTGTTGTAAAGCACTTTGAGAGTGAGAGCAAGGGGCAAGATGGTGGAAGAGATGGTGTGGTGGTCAAGTCATGCAAGAGTTCAAGAGGAAGAGCTGACTTTACTGCTGAATCTTGGGAGCTCACACATGATAGGTGCACAACTGCTTTTGTAGCCTATGACATTTTGATTCGCCTGCCACATATCTTTAGTTTTGTTGTTGAGGTCCCTCTCAAGTCTCTGCTGATGTTCTCTTGTGTTTCAATCTTACTCTAGCGCTGTTAATTAATCCCTTTTTACCTGACTGAAAATGGCCAACTCACCATTCTTATAAGTCATGACTACTACAAGCTGTAAAATCAATCACAGTGTCAAAATCCTTATAGCACCAAAGGATCAACTTAGTTTCAGTTTCTTCACAGACCATATTCCTTTTTTTTCAAATGTTAACCATGTAGTGTTACTTTGAATCTGACCTGCGGCACTTAATGGTCAATATAAATCGTGCACACTGAACACATATTTTTATACATGCATAAAATGCACTTTATCAAATCACCTCATGTAAGCATTTTATATAAATTATATCAATTATTGGCCTTGATGTATACCTTTATTGTGTTTGCGATGAGCAATTTTAATATACTTTAATTACAATTTTTTTTGCACATGTGGTCACACAGCACTCTTCTGTACCATTCACCATTATTTAATCTTTCTAAACTTTTTTGTTCAATTGTTGTTGTCCTTGTTCCTAGATGGATGTCTATTCATGTGTAAGGTCACTAAGAGCAATGTAGAGTGGAGTCAATCCCTTGTATGTGTATACATACAGTAAAGATAATTCTGGTCCTGATAAATGAACTGCAATAGTTTGGGGAAGATGGGTGACCCCATTTCTGTTCTTTTAGTTTGCTTGTAAATGTTCTCCCAATTAAATAATCTGGTCCAAATTTAAGTTGGGCTAAAGCTCTTTGTTAACTGTTAGCGTTCCCCTATGAGGCTAGTCCTTTTAAGTCCTTGATCGTCTATACAAATCCCCACCATTGTTCGCATGACACAGTCACACTAGCATTTACTTAGTCTAGTTAGACAGATGTAATTATTAAGATAGAAACAGAATTAATTGTGCATGAGACAGTTGAATACCTGTGTAGATAACCTTTTATGCATTTATTTGATGGCATGTGAGCTCAGCAGCTGTTAAATTGTAAATAGACTGTATGTATTTAGCACATTCACCCACTTGCGCACACATTTATATGCACCCACACCAATGGAAGAGCCACTGTGGGCAAATCAGCACTTTGGTCAACTTTGCTTGTTTTTTAAAGTACTTAACAAATAAAGTTGGATTGGATTGGATTGGATTGGATTGGATTGGATTGGATTGGAAATGGGGTTTTAATGTCTTGCCCAAGGACACCTTGACATGTTGATTGCAGGGGCTGGGAATAGAACCATCGACATTCTACCTCTTGAGCCACAGCCGTCGCTGTTAAGATTTTGTACTTTTTTTGGTGAACCAACAAAGTTACACCAAGCATGTAACCATCAGTTGTCAGTTACCACTGAGCAAACTCTATAATAAAGATAATGAGATGTAGCTGTAATTTCCAGAAGAAGCTACTAAGTGGACCTTACTGTAAAAAACTTGTTTGTTGAACTATTGTTTCCAAGGTCTAGAATGAACTTCTACTTGCAACTTACAACTATTTTGATACAAATAAGATGGGGGAAAAAATGAGTATATGATGTCCAAACATTGTACAGGTTTTGTGGATGTAATTTTCAGATGTTTGAAACTAAAGATGCAATTTTCCAAAATAGGGTTCGAGATGATGTGTTGTGGGGCAGCTGTAGCTCAGTGGGTAGAGCAGGTCGACCAGTGATCGAAAGGTTGCTAGTTCAAATCCCGGCTCAAGGCTGAGCTGCATTTCAAAGTGTCCTTGAGCAAGATACTGAACCCCACATTGCTCATCAGTGAGGGCCCTGCGATGAGCTGGCGACTTATCCAGGGAGTACCCTGCCCTCGCCCTGAGACAAAGCTGGGATTGGCTCCAGTAGCAACACCCCGTGACCCCATGGAAAGGGATAAGCGGTTACGGACAATGACATGACATGACATGACACGATGTGTTGTCTACCACATCAAAAAAATCAAAGTACTTTTCCACAATAGTTGGGCCTCCAGCTGGTGATCTACAAGTAGCAGTCCAACACACCTGCTGGAATTCTCCAGACATTATGCATGACTGTTAGACTGCAGTGATCAACTGTAGTGAGAAACTTGTAATTCATCCTTTTATGTTGCATGTATATTCAACTTTATCATTTATCAAAACAAATCTTGCTGGTGTGCATCCACTTGAATGAAAATCAACATATTTCTGCTAAAGTAAGGAAGTGTATCATCATGTAAGTATCATGCAACAAGGAAACAGAAAGCAATACATTTTACATTATCTTGTAGGTATCAAGATTCAGTCCCTATGAATGGACGCTAGAGGAGCCAGAAGATGGAGCTCTCCCGCTGACAACTGAATCCACCAATGAGTTTGGGATCTTTAACTCCCTGTGGTTCTCTTTGGGTGCTTTCATGCGGCAGGGTTGTGATATCTCACCAAGGTTAGTATAACCATGTCTCTACTGCTGATTTATTTACTTAAAATGAATTAATTTATGACAGTTTGTCAGAGACTGTCATGAGACTGCACTGTATTGACTTTAAAAAAATAATAATAATAATAATAATTCTTGCCCAAGGAAACTTCCACATGCAAACCAGGGGAATTGAACCAGCAATTTTCTGATAACAAAACACTGACTCTACCATCAAGTCATAGCCATTCTACACATACTCATCACTTAATGTTCATTGACAGACAGTATTATGGCTGGGATCAGAGTGTTTAGATTGCTCTACAACAATTAATTTACACAAAGCACTGAAAGTGTTGACAGTTAATGCAGTTCACCACAGACTGAATAAAGTAACTTCTGGCAAACTCAGCATATGACTGCTTACCACTTTTCTCCCATGACGGTGAATTATGTTGATATGCCTAAGGCACAAACTCATATGCTTTTTACACAGCAGCCTTGATCGCTGCATAAATTTAACTGTCAGCCCCGGTGAGTAATCTTACTGTGCTTTACTTGCCAGGAAGCAATGTAAAAGTATGGTCAGAGTCTAACCACTCTCTACTTTGGACTACCCGCTCAAAAAGTGAGAATAAAGTGCTCAGACATCTGAAAACTCCCACAAATAGAGCTTCAGTAACTCCTCAGGTGAAGCTCTCCAAAAAAAACTGCTGTCACTCAAAACTTAACTAGGTTTACCTATCCAAATGTTCAAAAGTGCTCCGGTTGAACCATGACCAGGATGATTCATCAACCAAAACCTAGTTGCCTATTTTTTATTTTGTGTTTATTATGATGTGGATAGTCTCCTTTAATAAACTGTACAGTAAAAGGAGCAGCTTTAGCCTTTACGGCTAATTTCCGGCTGTAGTCCCCGGTTGGTTGACACAATAGGCAATCAAGAAAAACTCATTACAAGGGGATGCAAGGGATAAAAAGAACAAATGCGAAAGAAAAAAATAAATAAAAGTAGTTAAATGTAATCAAAATAAGAAATGGTAGATACGAGGCATGGAGCAACAACAGTTAATGACTACATCACATATCACATTTGACAGGGGTTAATGTTTGCAGTTGAAGTTATCTGATAGCCATGTTTTGAGGTGTTTGGTGAAGATGGAGTATGTAATTATGTCTTTGATAATTGTGGGCAGTGAATTCCAGTTTTGGATGGCTCTGACTGAGAATGATAATTGACCCAAAGTGCTTTTTCTGAATGGGGCTATAAGGTCACCGCTTGTGGTGTTCCTAGTGGTATGACTGCTGTTATGTTGGATTATAAATGAGTTGAGAGGGGGAGGAGCGATGTTATGCAGGATTTTGAAGACCAGGCAAATGTTTTTGTATTTGATCATGTCTTCCCAACTCAGTAAATTGTGGTGTTTTTTTGTTTTGTTTTGTTTTTTTTTTAATGATGAGGTGATGTGAACTATTTGGCTGTTGAGCCAGTACTTCGGTGTTTTGGGTTTTTTTGTAAAGGGTTGCTAATGGTTTCTAATGTTGAGCAGTTTGTCCCCAGCCTGTCAAACAGTATGCGAAATGTGACGTGATCATGGTATCCATAAACAATTTAATAGCTCGCAATTAAAAGTTAGTGTATGTCTGATGTATTTAAAATATGCCAAATTAAACTTGACCCTGTTGCACACTTTTGTTATGGGTAATTTCTAGGAAAGATTAGAGTCGATGGTGATGCCCAGATATTTGAATTGTGGAGCAATACTGATGTTCTTATGAGAGATAGTGATATTTGGGATGATGTTACATTGAGTTTTAGCGAAGAACATTCCTGCAGTTTTATTGAGGTTAAGTTGGAGGCAGGAGCGATTTAGCCAGGTTGTAATCTGATCCATTGCTGTGGTGAGTTTGGCAGCAACCAGATGTTTCATGCTGGCATGTACATACAGTATATTTCTATGTCGTCCACATACGTTAATGTGTTGATTTCCGGGCAAAATGATGGTAGATCATTGATATATAGGCTAAACAGGAGCGGGCCAAGTATTGATCCTTGTGGTACTCCAGTCGAAACGTTGATAATTGGAGAACAATGATTGTTCACTGAAACATGTTGATTCTACTATTTCTACTATTGTAGAAACAAATCAATAACAACAAAGAAACATTCACATAGAGTGTGTGGCTAATATGTGAAGATGAGTTCACAAAAGGTCTTGCCATTATAATCCAAGATAATGGTCTCTAATGTAACTAACTATCATATGCAAATTAGTTGTGTATGTTCAGAATGTTGACTATAATATATTCATAATGTTGACAGTCAGGTTGACAGGTGAACTGTGGGTAATGTACAAATATCTGAAATATCCTGGAATATCAATGCTGTCTCAAATAGCTGTAT